>NW_016806995.1:2433478-2513258 GCF_001698545.2 Rhinopithecus bieti
TATCTGAATACTTTTCTTTGAAATGGATAGCAGCTGGAATCCAGCTGTCAAAGAAAATTAATGCAAGTTGCTGAGAAGGCAGAAAACTGTATTTTAAATAGAAAATATACTTTCCTCTCTGCTGAAAAAAAAATTATTATTGCTGCATTGAAGTTTGATTCACTTGATATTGGACAATTTTGCAGCAGGACACCCATCATCAGAATGTGGGTACCTAACACAAAAGTCTGCATGTTGGAATGTAAAAACCTGTCACCATGGTGTTTGGTACATGCATTATCACTAGTAATAAATAGTTACATTCCTCTTCAAGCTTATTTTCAATTCAAGAATTTCCTAACGAAACACCAAGAAACAGCAACCCAAATTATTTCTCATTTGGATGTATTTTTTGCAAATTTGTTGAAGAATAATTTCTACACAATTAGCCGTACATATTTAAAGTGAACAATTTGATGGATTTTCACATATGCATACCTTCATGGAACCAAAATTCCAATAAAAATACATTTTTGTCATACCAAAAATATGAACATTCCTCATGTCTTTAGATTCTTTCCATAGGCAACCACTGACTGGCTTTCTGTTATAGAGAGAACTCTATTGTGTATACATCTATATAAAGGATATTACACAATACATATATATTTTGTCTATTTTGCTCATCATAGTGATTTAATACTCATCCGTGTTGTTGCATGCATCAATTGCTTTTATTAATAAGTTTCCATTGTATAGCTATGGAATAACTTATCCATTCATTTATAAATAAAAATTTAGTTTAGTTAAAACAATACTCATAGCTAATGAAATAACTATTAAAATATTGTATACATTATTTTAATGTTTACTAGGCATTTATAAATTTTAGCAGATGAAATCAATATCTTATTCATTTTATAACTTGGCTTTTTCAGAGTATCTATCCTGTGTGAGAAAGTGTTCAGCAACTTAAGTATACAACAGGAAGCAGAATACAAAATTCTCACTCTCATGGAACAAACTTTGGTGAGAGGAGGGACTATACAGACCTGTGTATACAAATCCAAATGAGCAATATTAGTATAGGTGCTAAGAAGGAAATAAGAGATAAGTATGTGCCAGAGACTAACTAAAATAGAAAGATGTGAGCAGGCTTTTAAAGAATATGGGTGGGGCAGGTCTCTCAGATATCTGCTTTGAGATGAGACATAGTTGATGAGAAGGAACCAGTCATGGGAAAAACCAGTGGAAGTGTATTCCTAACACAGGTTATAGTGAATATGGCAAGCAAATGATATAAAGACAAACGAGCAGGGAGAAGGAGTGGTCTCTTGCAGTTGGAATATATTGAACAAGAGAAAAAGGTAAAGGGAGAGTTTGGAAATGTGGATTGCACACAGATGTGTTTAGCCATGAAAATCATACGTAATAATTTTGGTTGGATGTGTTTATTTGTTTTAAAACCAAAAAATTATGTGATCTGGCTTGTAAAATAGCGTTTTGGCTACTAAGTGGATAATGAGAGTAAAATTTGAACCAAAATTTAGTGTTGCAATGTTGTTGTAGTGCCGCCAGTGAAAGTTGAGGTTGCTTTAAAAAATCTGGAGACATACCAGAGTGGGATAATTTAAACTTTGCCACAGTACTCATTGATGTATTCAATGTAAATGAGGTGGGGTTGTTGAGAAAAAATAGGTTGAATCAGGAATGACTCATAGTTATTTGGCCTCAGATCGAACTGAGACCCATTGAGAGTAAGAATAGACAAGAAAGATTTTGGAATGGGAAAACAGAAAATGAAAATTTGAATATATTATACTTAACATTATTTTTGACATACCAACAATAATCTTTTTTATGTTGGATAATGGATATAAGAAACCCAAGATTATAAAAGTGACCAACACTAAAGATGCAAATGTAACATGTATCAGCAAATATAATATGTATATAACATATATGTATATATGTATGTATGCATTTATATACACACACACATATACATATATGCAAAGCTAGCTCTGCTTTCAGTAATTCCAATATTCTAAGGTTTGTCAGAGAAAGAAGAAAAGTCAAACGAGAATGTGAAATAGTGGCAGTTAAGCATAATACACAGCCAAGTACAACACTGTGCAAGATTGGTGATCCTGACAAAAGCAACTTGAGTAGTAGATTTGAAAGATGACCTGAAGACTCAAAAGTAAATGTAATGAAGGTATTCTCTTTAAGATTTATGCAAGGTACACTTATATGTTAATAAAAATGGGCCAGAGGAAAGGAGACGTCAACATTAGAGATGAAGGAGGGAAGAGCTGTAGAAAATCACGTATTGAGAAAGCAAGATCAAATGGGTTCCAAGACACAAGTAGAAGGATTTGTCTTTAGTAGGACAGGGTCACATTTCCATTGTAATAGAAAAAAATAGAGATTATATAATTTATAATGTTAATTATATAATTAATGCACCATGGAATTTTCCCCATATGCTTCCATGTTGAATAACATCAGTTGTAAACCCTGATTTTATTCTTAATTCGTTTTCAATACCTAAGGGAAGACCATTTTGGAAAGTTTAAGAAATAAAAAAAAAAAAAAAAAAAAAAAAATAGTGAGCCGGGCCCGGTGGTTCACGCCTGTAATCCCAGCACTTTGCGAGGCTGAGGCGGGCGGATCACTCGAGGTCGGGAGTTCAAGACCAGTCTCACCAACATGGAGAAACCCTGTCTCTGCTAAACATACAAAATTAGCCGGGTGTAATGGTGCATGCCTGTAATCCCAGCTACTCGGCTGAGGCAGGAGAATTGCTTAAATCTGTGAGGCGGAGGTTGCGGTGAGCCGAGATTGCCCTACTGCACTCCAGCCTGGGCAACAAGAGCAAAACTCTGTCTGAAAGATTTCTTAATGCATTTCAGGGGAATCTGTATGATGTTTTGATCACAGTTCTCCCATCCAAGCACTAACCAGACCTGACCCTGATTAGCCCACGAGATCAGAGATCAGGCGCATTCAGGGTAGTATGCCCTTAGCGTTGATTACACGTCTATAATCAATTTGAAACATTTCTTAGTAATATATTAACCACATTGAAAATAACTCAAGTTAACCATTTAGTTTTCTAATCATATGACCAAGTTGACCTTACATGACAAGATTAGTGAAGGTCAGAGCTGCCTTTCTGTTGGTTACCCTGGAATCCCCTCAGTGTTACAAAGTCAGTGTCCTTTATTTATTGCTCAGTGTCCTCTGCTGACAATAATACACTCAACTGCCTGCTCCCAGAAACCACAGGAAATTTCTACAAGCAGAAGTCACTTCGACTTTGGGTAACTTATTTTACCCTCCTTCCTTCAAATCCTAACATAGGTGTACATGCACAAATACACACACACACAGAAACTTCTTAGATTCTTGCAAGAATAAATAATAAATGTTGTACCTTTGACTCATTTAAAACTATATCTATGAGCTTTTAATACTACTCTGCTTGTTTTTAGCAAAGTTTTGTTCCATATATTATGCTTTTTATTTATTTATTTTGAGATGGAGTCTCGCTCTGTTGCCCAGGCTGGAGTGCAGTGGAGCTATCTGGGTTCACTACAATCTCTGCCTCCCAGGTTCAAGAGATTCACCTGTGTCGGCGTCCTGAGTAGCTGGTACTACAGGTGCGTGCCATTACGCACAACTAATTTTTGTATTTTTGGTAGAGACGGGGTTTCACCAGGTTGATCAGGCTGATCTCGAACTGCTTTAATCTCAAGTGATCCTCCTGCCTTGGCCTCCAAGAGTGCTGGGATTACAGGTGTGAGTCACCACGCCCTGCCAGAATTCTGTGTCCTTAATTAAACTACGAATGACTAATTTTAGACTACCAAATTTCATAGTGTGTACACGTACATTAAGACTTACGCTGGACACAGTGGCTCATGCCTGTAATCACTGAACATCGAGGGGCCAAGGTGGAAGGATTACTTAAAATCAGAAGTTCAAGACAACTTGGGGAACATAGCGAGACCGTGTCTCTATAGGTGGCATGCACCTGTAGTCCCAGCTACTCAGGAGGTTGATGTGGGAGGATCACTTCAGCTGCGATCCAGCCATTGTACTCCAGCAGCCTGGGTGATAGAATAAGACTATGTCTTGAAAATAAAAAAAAAAAAAAAAAAAAACAACTAATATAATAAGATTTACCTAGAAATGTGCCATATCATGTTTTCTAATTAAGTTCTACTGGGAAGCCTGTAATGACTATCTTTTTCAAATTTAATGAGTTTATTGGGCCAAGAATTATTAATGAAAGACTCTTTAGTTGTCAAATTTGAATGTTTTAATTTTGATATCTATACTTATACTACTAGAGTTGTGCAAGGTATATATTTCAATTATTACGTACTGCATACATTTACATTATTACAATATCCATGTTTAATATCTCTATTGCTTGCATACATATTTTATAGGTTTTACATAAAATATATGGGAGATAGGGCCCTAAATTTTGCTAAATAATAATATATACTTAATAAAAATAGTCACTAATAGTTGAGGTTGTCATCAAAAAGCCATGAATATGGTTTTAAACAGGTCATATTCCATACCCAAACTAGCTAGATAATTAGTCTAACTGCAAATATATTGCTTTTTTCTTCTGTGTAATTTGCATAAGAAAACATTTTAATTGTTAATGAAATAAATTTATTTGCAAATAACAACAATTTTTATTCTTTTAGGGTTGATTGAAACAAATTAATTTGATAAATAAATGTAAAATAATTATATTATTTTATATGTATGCAGTGCTCATCTTAAGAACACTGATTCATTTAAAATATAAACTGATTTTAATAATGCAAAGACATGGTTATAGTATTAATATTTCTTTTAAAACATAACTTGAAATTTTTCTTCTTTGATTAATATGTTCATGTTTCACAGAATGGGGCTGTTGAAGACATATTTTATTTTATTATCATCAGCATTCACTTAAGCTTGCTTTTTGTTACAGTATCAAAACTTTCCAATAAGACTTAACTTTCAAAATCAAACAATTATCCATTCATGTGACTTATTTTTGCATAAATATTTTAGTAAAATTTGAATTTGTCTTTTCTATACTTGTAAACAATAATTTATTTCAAAGTTACTTGACAAACTCCTGAAGAGAGAAATAACCACTTTTGCCTTTTAATCTTTTCCCTAATGAGGTGGTATCTTGATAAACCAACCTGGTTGTTACTCAACTTTTTTTTCTTAAGTAGTTAAAAATCATTCAGTGAAGAGTTAAAGGAATTGAATATATTACATGTTCTCAACATCTGGAGCATAATTTTAACATGAATTTACAAAAATAGTTCTCTATAAGGAATATAATTTTTCTGATTTTGACATTTTGATTATCTTGGCAAACTACTGGTGTGCATACCTATGTCTTTGAAATCATGGCAACTAAATTATTTTATATTCCACCATTGCACCGTAGATTAAAACTATCTCAGTTAGCATTTGGTGGTTAATTCATAGCATATATGCCAGCATATATATCACGTATATTGAATAATAATTTTACTATAGATATGTAAATGTTGGTATATATGCTGGTATTACACATACTCACCTAACACATAAGCACACATATAGTGACTAAGAACATTGGTTTCAGATTCACAGAGAATTTGGTTTCATCACTTTGCCTTGGTTTCCATCATTGTGATTAATGAAAATAATATCCAACAGGTGGAGATATCCATCGACACAATATTTATAAATCCCTAGTATAAATTTCAGTTTATTGTCAGAACCACACCCGTAGTTTGTGTAGCTTAGGCATCTCTATTTAGATTTGTTTATATGAGTTTTTTTAAAAAGGATAAAAAAAATGCTTATTATATCTCCTCTAAGTTTATTTTTGAATTTAACTAGCATCAATATTTACCTGTACCTGTTTATTAGTCTAGCCTTTCTAAGCAAATTCTCACAATTAATCATTACTAATCCAATGTAAATATTACCTTCAAATAAATCTTTGTTTTACAAAATCTACCCACATTATAGCCCTTATGCCCAGGCAGAATTTTCTTTTCTTTGGGGTTCCACAGTGCTTTGTTCATAACTATGTAGAGCAGCAATTACTTGCTTACAGATCTGTTTCTTGTAATAGGCCAAATTCTTCTACAGCAGGGAGCATATGCTATTTCCTCTGATTATTCCCAGGTCTCTGTCAATGTTTATTGACTATGCAAGAATACTAAATTGTTTGCAACCATAACTGGAAGGGGAATGGCAATTTTCAAACTTAATCATAGCTGATCCTCACTATAAAGATAAGCAGATTTACCAAAAACCACAAAATTAATTGTTCTGTTTTCTAAAACATTATTAGTAGCCACATTAAAATCTTCAAAATACTCCTGACAAAAATGCCAAAACAGCACAATTTATTATGCAGTTTATTGCATAATATGCAAAGCCATATTAGTAAATATGAAAACAAGTGCCTGTCTCATTTCATCATTTCAAACGAATTATCACTTTGCATTTCAAATTTGTGTTCATCAAGTAATGCAATAATAATTCCAAGTAAAGCACTTGGAATTTGAACATGAGTGCTAATCAGTGGAATTTTTATCAAAGACACAAGATCATTTCAATTTGCTACATTTCAACACATTCAGTAAAAACAGAACAATGTCCAATGATGAAAAATTTACTGTGCATAATATTCAATTGCTATGATTCTTTGTCAGAAGTCATACTTCTAAAATCACCATAATCTAATAACGTTACAAAGAACATTCTTAAAAGTATGTTAATATTTATATTTAAAAGAATGTTCTTTGTAACATAATTAGGTTATGGTGATTTTAGAAATATGAGAAAGAACAGATTTTAGAAGTATGAGAAAAGACTGAGTTCAGAAGTATGAGAAAAATATTTTTTCTCAGTTTGTAAATGTTTTGCAAAGCTAGTAAATTGGGCATTTTATATATTGATTCAGAAGTATATATTACATGCAGATGCATATTAGCATTCAAACTGCTTATACACATACATTATGCATGCATTTCAAAGTAGTATATATAATTATATAAAGTGTCTGGGAAATCTTTCCTCAAAGGAATTTCAACAATTCTTATTCACAGAACTGTAATTACTTTAAAGGAACTACAATTAATATTAATAATGTATGTTGGAAAACTCCAGGATTGTGGGCTGGGCACATTAACAGACAAACATCAGCCTGAAAATATACAATTGATAAAAAGTAAAAGATAAAGTTTAACTGTTGTCTAAAGGTGCCCTTATTCCATAAATCACAGACTTTTCAACACATCTTATGGAACTGAAAATTATTAAAAAATAAGCACCAGTATCTTTAAATATAAATAAACTCTCTGAGTCACTTACAACAATTGGATACAGCTAACATATTTGAATATTTTCCTATATTCAAAAAATAGTGAGATAAGTAAACAAAATTCACTTAATTCAAAAACAAGCAAGGAAAATTATGAATTATTATTCTTTAAAATCTTTCCACCTGTGCTATCTTTCTCCATCTTTTCACAACAGGTAAGCTTACTCTAAGATTGGTTTGTATTAAACATCTTCATTACCTTATCCCATTCACTCGACAATCTACACAATCTAACTTTGTCCATTAACATTCCACTGGCATCACTTGAATTAGTGACCCCCTAACATCCTAATCTACGGTCTCTTGTTAATCATAATTTTCCTTATTTAACTTTTCTGAAGTACCTGTACTGTTTGCTAGTCCTTTAGTTGAAGAAGTCCTGGTCTGTGTGCCACCGCTGGGTCCTTTTATTTTTTTCTTATCTTTTGACCTACTTGTTCTCTGCTTCCTGCTTGGAGTGGAGAACCAGCAAAACTCACCCAATGATTGGGACAATGAATATGCTTTTCCAGTGTCATAACTGTAAGGCCTGAGAAATTTAAAATTTGGGTAATAATGAGGAGGTTTCTTTATTTGATGAAATAAAGAAGCAAATTTTGGCAGGAGAAAAGTACAATTTTACAATGAAAGACATCATGTTGAGTTATTGTTCTTAAAAGTTCATTTTGCAAAATAAATTTTAGAAAATATGTTTAAAAAATGGTACAGTCTCTTTGTAGTATCAAACAAGAAAGCCAGCAATTACTCAAAAGTGTGAATAAGCTGTTGGACAAAATTTTGGATTTTATGCTATGGAACAGTGGGACATGATATTGATTTTCCCAAAAGTTATGCTGCCAATCTTTTTAAAAATGTTCTTAAGCACTTTAGAATACAAGTTTACGGATACCCATGTTTCAATAGGGCAATATACTAGTGAATACTAAATATACATCATTAGTCCAGAGTTCAGCTCCAGAGCCATACATTCAATTGCCTTTTGCACCTGTCTCCTCTGATATTCAAAGGCATCTTAAAATGAATATGCCTGACTAAACTCCACAAAGTGTCATTTCCCTACACAAATTTATTCAATACCTTAGCACTTAAAGCACTTACACTTGAATGTAAATAAAAACACATTAGAATAACATGTAAATGCCCTTTATGTCCAATTCCCACCTATATTTAATTTCATACCCTAACACTCACAGACCAGCTACTTTGTATTCTGAATATACCATGTTTTCACTCTTTTCTGAGTTTTTCCCGATTTTATTTCCTACTTGCACATTCATTCCTCACCTATGTAATCTGGACTTTTTCAAGTTTCAGATTTTCTCCATCATAGTTTCAGCTTTCCTATAATTTAGTTTTTCTTCAGATTAGGTTTTCTCTAGAAAATCTTCCCTGATTCTTCATCTAATGCATTCAGTCCAGATGGATTTGGGTAGAGCCCCATAGATAATAAGTGATTAATTGATAGAGCAACTATTCAATGATTTTAAAATTGCTCATTTACTAATTAGACTTTAAAAATAGTCTGTAAACTCCTTGGAGAAGGAGATCGTGCATTCCTCTTATTTATTCTAGTGCCCTGTATAATACTCAAAATATTTTAAAGACATTTTATGAATTCTCTAAAATTTAGAATTTAAGACAAAGTATCAAAACAGATTTTCAAAATAAAAGTAAAGCAGAAAATGAATTGGTAAAAAATATAAAATCTAAGACCTGACATAATTCAATATAGATTAAAGGAAAGTATATGTGAGGGGAAAGGAATGAACAAAGGAATCGCTGAGCAGAGCATTGGTAACTCGGGAAGAGAAGCTGGAATCCACAGTGACTAAACCAGAGAAAAGCAGTGAATCAGAGAAACTGACAATAGCCATTCTGACTACAGAAAAGCAATGCATCTAAAGCATAATTTTATTACTATTTTTGTAGCTATGGAGATTCATACAAACTATTCTCTCCTGTATTCCTGTAGTTTCTAACATAAGCAAAAGTGAAGTCGTTTTTATACCTAGTAACAGCCAGCACTGGGGCAGAGAGTGCTGTGAATGTTGTATACCACGAATTCTTGTTAAAGCCCTAGTCTACAACATGATGGTACTTGGAGGTGGGGTCTTTGGAAAGTAATTAGACTTAAATGAGGTCATGATGAGATTAACATCTCTATAACAGGCAGAAGAAGGACCAAAAGTCACTCATCCTCGCTCTCTCCATGTGAGAGCACAGTGATAAAGTGGCTATCTGCAAACCAGGAAGAGGGCCCTTTCTAGGAACTGAATCGGCTGTCACCCTGCTCTTGAACTTCCCAGGCTCCTGAACTGTGAAATTGAATTCCTTTTCTTTAAGCCAAATAGCTGGTATGTTGTTATAAAAGCCTGAGATGATGGATACGAGAACTGCATACAGCATTATTGTGACAATCAAAGCCTTTGACTCCAAGGTGGACCACCATATTTTAGACATATACCCTAAACCATTGATATAAAAGGAAAGGAAGAGCACACTTCAGTAAAACCCATTTAAAATCCTTACAATTATAAGGTGTAAATATATGTGTTAGAAAACTATATATGAAAACGTATCACATGAGGTTTCTGGGAGAGATGACAATAAGACAAGTGTTTAATGTATTTGGAATGACATTTGCATAGATAATACAGGATGATGAACATATAAATTTGCCAAAATTCTTATTTGGTAACATTAGATTATTTCTGTATATATATATCTCAATAAAACCATCTTACAATAGATTGTATAAAAGGTACAAGCAGAATGGAATAGCTGTCTTGATACAGAGGTCAGTGAATTTAATGTACGTAAGGGTCTTTACATGTTTTATGGTTCAAGATTTTGAGGTCATAAGGAAATATTACAAGATTATCAGTGTTATGCATTTATTTCTCTAAAGTCAGTTCATCTACACTTTGAGGATGCTTTGAACAGAGAGTTGAAAATGTAGATTTCAAGTCCTCATGATCCAATCTTTTAGGTTTTACCATAGGTGTAGTTGAATAAATCTAAAACAAACATTGTATAATGATGTAGTTTTAGCGCCCCAGAAACAAGGGGCCATTCAGGTTTGTTAAATATCTAGGGGTACTTGACATTTGGGAATAGTGCTGATAAAGGAAGTAGTTGGAATGAGGACTTAGCATATTGCATGTGAAGTCGAATTGAGAGGTTTTAGCCATGACATCAAAACTGGGTCAAAACAACACTTATGAAATATTATACTACTTGTGATACAAAGAACTAGTGCAAGATGCTTCCCCAGTTTCCGTTTTTGCTGTGAGTAATAAAGATTGTGTGTCTCTAATTCAGACGCATCATATACTTCTGTTCGTATATGTATGTGAAAGGGTGATAGCCTAATGTGTTGACTTGCCAGTAGGTTTACAATATTAGTTTCTTTGTGGTTTCCAATTATGTGTGTCCATGATCTCTTTTCATGACATCTATTTCCTTATTTATACAATGTCATCTACATATTTGTTCATTTATGCATTCATTCAAGAAATATCTTTATGTTAAATGCAATATACAATTTTATATGTTGATTTGGATGTGATCTTCAAGGAACTGGAAATAAGTAATAATACATAAATATTGAAAATATGAAGTGCAATCAAGTAAATATGGTGTGAAAAGCTGAGATTAAGTATTACTGGATGTTCACAATACAATTGTTATTTTTAGTTAGGATAAGGGATATTTAATGAATGAAATAAGACATGAATGAGCCCTGAAAAAATTATACTTTTGTCAAAAGGGAGCGAGGGATTTTTAAGCTAAGGGAACAGGTACAGAATGTTTGCAACGACATGTACCACTTTACCATGGAAAATCCTGAAGTGATTCTGAATTACATGTCCAGACCAGTGAGATATAGCCTTTCAATGTTAATAGGATTCCAGATGTCACTCTGGAAATTGAATTTCTTTGAAAATTACTTATCATTAAAGGGTATTTAAATAAAATTACTGTATGGAGAAAATCCTGGATTTTGAAAAGTCTGTAAGGATGCTTTTGTAACAGTATGAGACTAATTTCAAGAGAATAAATAGTAGAAATGGAAGAAATTAGTAGACACATCAGAAATGATAAGAGAAAAATGTGCAAAATTCAATGTTTTACATGACAGAATAGTATAGCAAGTAAAGTAAGCAATCACACGTGATTCTAATACTGAAATAAGAAGAACTTTCATGGATAATATAGATTGGCTTACTCAACTTTCATCCCAAACTCTTGCTAGTATGCTTTCTTCACAGTAGCTCCCAGAAAAGTATACACTGCATATTCCAGCTTGTCCTATAGCTGAATTTCTAAATATTGTTTAGGTACTACTAATCAAATTTATACATATAAGACTTACACTCAGAACTGGATTAAGTGGAAAAAAAGTTAAATACATTAGGTATCTATTTTCCTGGTATAGATAGCAGCAGACACAATACATTAACTACTCATTAAGCCAGCCATGGCTGGCTGTGTGATGTTGTGGTTTCTTGCATCAGCAATGGTACCATTCATATTTTTTTGCTTAGCCAATATGGTCAAGCTTCTGCCTCATGTTTTAATGCAATAATGAGTATTTATCAGTCTCAACAGAGGAAATGTAATTTAGGGGGAAGAGAGTTATTTTAGAAGCTTTGTCTAAAATCTACTATTTAACCCTTCCAATTTATATTGTAAGAAAACTAATGTCAGGTAAGAACTTATTTTCTACTAAAATTAGTTATTGTTTATAAAGGAAACTTAACTAATGTAATGATTAAGAGGATTTCAATGGCAATAAAGAAAAGGGAAGATTCTATAAGAATGAACGTTTAAAAGAGGGCAAAGACAAATTTGCAATTGTAATATGTGAAGATTTGTAAAAAAGTATAAAGAGACAAGAACTATTATTTGAAAATAGAGACATAAAGGGAAATAAAAATTTGAAGAAAAAATGTGCAGATGTGATGTTGGCAATAGGGCTACTTTTAAAAAAATAAAAGTAAAGTAGAAGAAAGTAAAAAAAAAAAAGATATAGGGAAAGAACAGAGACTACAGATTACAGTTTATTATAATTATATCCCAAACCAAAAACAAAATTAGGGACAGCTTACCATGTATATTAAAATATGTATTACTAGTATTGGTTAATAAAATAGTAATACCTTCAGTAACATTTTCATCTTCATTTTTCTGTAAGATTAAGTTGTTGAAACAACCAAAGTAATAAGAACATGATGTGTTCTGGCTACCCTAATCCCTTGAAAATGACTTTTCTTTATAGTTAAAGAGACAAAGTGAATAAAGACTGTTTCAATAAACATACACAACTTATGATTTAAAAAATGCTTCTATGTGGCTTTGGCTTGAATTATTGCTATTGCTTTTTTATTGCATTAATGATATAATTTCTTTGAATAAATACAATTAAAGAACAGTTATATAAATGAAATACCACATGGGCTACACACACAAAAATTAATACTCAATGTTCCTCTTTAAATTCTGTAATTAGTAATAGTTTGACCATGAGCTATCTAGCCTCTCTAGGGTACAGCCATGTTTCTCAACAGTAAAATGAGGAGTTGTTTAATATTAACTTTCCTACATTGTTGTGACTCTTAGAGAGACTGTAGAAAGTAGTTGAGCTCATACTGTAAAATTATATAGACGAGTCAATTTTTAGCTTCAAAATTTCTGGTGATGTGGCTTCGGGAATTTATTTCAGGCCATTACATCTCACATTTTTTCACCCCTAAAAGGATTTTACAATTCTGACCCTATACCATTGTTATGAGAATTAAATGAGACAATATATTGACTATACATGTCTCATTTATGTATGCATCCCATAGATGCCGAACATTATTTTAAATAATGTAACATTGAAAAGTTGAACTTATACATGCAATATTTAATAATTATATTAACCTGAAAATATAAATTGTAAAGTTATACAATGTCCATAACTTGAAAATATAGAGTAATAAATAATAAACCATATTGTAATACTTGTTCAAAATGTCAAATTTTACAAATCAAATAATGTGTAATGTTTTATAAATTGCCATTCCATATCACAACAATAAAGATAATGTGATACTTAATGGCCTTTATGTTTACCAAACTAAAAAAACTATAAATGGAAAATGCCATGTTTTTAAAAGTTTCATACATTAACCAATTTTATACGTTCATGAAAATTTATATAAAATCAAAGAGCAAAAAACAAAGAAGGGCCAAAAATAATTCATGGAATATTAATTACTGATATTGTTCATTTTAATAGAAGCTTGACTTTTATTTCTTCTTTTTTTAGAAGCAGGAATGGCTGAAAGCTAAAATCAATAGATAATTGTCAGATGAGAAAGCTTTTACAGTTTTGATAAAAGTCACACCCTATATAGGATAAAACTAATTTCTGCAGGTGGCTAGAGTTTATATCACAGATCACTTGATAATTTCACATTTTTATATGAGGAAACTGAGGTTCAGAGTTCCTGATCAATTTGCCAAGAGAAACAAAGCAATTCTACGGCATCAGAGTGAATAATAACTGGTATGCAACTGGAAGCCATTATCAGCAATATAGACTTCCTCTGGGAAGATTCAGTCACTTGCTCATTCAGTGATATGAGCCATGGCAGCTATGGGGTAGAGTGTCACTTACAATGAGTCTCATTTGTTATAAGGAGGAGGTAGACAGTTATTGTTAGTTAAACATATTTTGGGACTTGTCCAGGACAATCCCAGGAGTATATACCTAATTTCCCAACATTATTAATAGCACCACTTTCACTACATAAAGTTTACTGGTTTGGATATAGACTTATATAGTCACTTTATTCATAGACTACATAAACCTTATCTCACCCATTTTTTTCGAGTGTTAAAAGACTGCTTACCCTCTACAGTGAGAAGACTCTCTGCCTCACAGTCGTGATATTATGTATTATTCAACCTCTGCTATTCCTTCTCAATTAAACTTGCTGAATATAAACTTTTGAATTGCCACACTTATTAGTATTTTTAAACCTGTATTATATGTAGAGAATGTCATTGTTTCTAGATAATCTCTTCCTCTCCTAAACAGCTTCCAAAAGTTTACCTTTGTAAAACATATTATTTTCTGTGCTTTTCATAGCTACCCACTAAAACAATACAGTCAAGGTTACCTTCTAAATTTCCACAGTACAATTGTACATTACTTTTGAAACTATTATATAAAGCAGATATTATATGTATAAATCTAATTTAAATGTCTATAATTTAAATTAGCCCTCTCAGGGACTAATTGTTTGATTGCTATTTACATACAATGTTTATTTCACTTATCTTAAGTGGAAATCTTCTCTGTTGTTTAATATAACTAAATGCATACTCATTGAAAACATGTATATTTTCAGTAATGATAGTTGCAAACCTATACAGCCATTTCACTAGGCACTAAGGGATTAATAGTGAACCAATATATATATTCCTACTATTTAGGATGCCCATGGTATCTAAAAGAAAATTTTAGAGAAAATTAGAAATATAAGTTTTCTGTGCATCTGAGCAAAACTAGAGTAACTGAGAAAGCCTAGACAAGCTGAACTTCAGAGAATAAACAAGTACTTTCTAGGTAGCGGAAAGCTAAGATAACTTTATTTTAGAGGATCATGACCTTGTTTGGATCAGAGATGATGGAGATACAGGTGCACATCAGATAAAATTATTTTGAAAACTTGAGAAAAGGAAAATAATCCTAGCAAGCAATGACAATATGGGCTGCTGGAACAAAATGGAATCTGGAAAATACACACACACACACACACACACACAGACATACACAATATTTGGCTTTAGTATTATTTCATCCTCGTCCTCAACTTCAAATTATATTATAAAAGTGTCAAGAAAAGAGGGACTGAAAAACAAAGGGAAATCTGATGTGAACCCACTTCCACTCAATTATTGATAAGACTAGTAAAGAGGCAGTAGCTCCAGTATTTGAAGGTCTGAATAATTTCATCTTAATCAAACCTAATTAAAGTGTTGGTCCTATTAGAGCTCAGATCAAACCTAAGAGGAATCTATAAGATTAGAGCTATCAACAAGAAAGAGGAAAGGGTTTGCACTCACTTAAAGTATCAAAGAAATCCAGACAAACATATAAAAAAGAATAAAGTGTAATTCAAACACATAAACACATACCTTTTTCTTCTCTCTCTCCTTCTCCTTCTCCTTCTCCTTTTCCTTCTCCTTCTCCTTCTCCTTCTCCTTCTTCCAGGCTGGGGTGCAGTGGTGTGATCTCAGCCTCCCAGGTTCAAGGGATTCTCCTGCCTCAGCCTCCAGACTAGCTGGAACTACAGGTACATGTCATCATTCCTGGCTAATTTTTGTATTTTTAGTAGAGACGGGGTTTCAACATGTTGGCCAGGCTAGTCTCAAACTCCTGACCTCAAATGATCCACCCACCTCAGCCTCCCAAATATTGGAATTACAGGTGTAAGACACCAGTCTGCCTGTAATAATTCAATATAATGTTCAATATACTAAACAGAATAATGGCCACAGTTGAACTAGTAACTACATATTATAGCAAAACAAAAATTATAAATCAATTCTCATAAATAAGTTAAACATTTACAAGAAAATTCAGTTATTATAGGTGAAAAGAACATATATTTCAGGATAAAAAACTAAAAAGTTAAATATGAGAACTAAAAAATATAAAACAAATTAAGATTAGCTGAATTTTCTGGTTAGCATGGAAAATGAAAGAAAATGAGGGAAACCAAAACATACAAAAGGATTAAAATAAAAGAGAAATACATAAGGGAAAATGTTACAGAAGATTTCATGCTAACAACTAAACAAAGCATGATAAAACAAAAATCACATTTATATAACAGATTTTTTAAGCCTAAAATAATGATGCTTTTCCCCTAAGACTGAATATAGAGAAAAATGTCCCCTCTCAGTATATCCATTCAACATCTAGCTCAATGTCCTAACTTTTGTAAAACTAAACAAAACATGGATTGGAAATTAAGATGTTAAACTGTTTTCTTTGGAGAGAGTATAATCATCCATATAGAAACCTCTAATGAATCTACAAGAAAGCTCATAAGAATAATAAACAATTTTATCAAAGTTATAGAATACAAGGTTAAGATTTAAAAATTGTAAAAAAAAATATATTAAACAGCGTAAGAATTTTATACTAGCAAAAGATTTGGAATTGATATTTTAAAATATAATTTACAATAACATAAATTTAAATGCTTGTGGTTAAATTGAAAGTGTAATCTACAAATTGTACACTGAGAACTATAAACAATCACTGAAAGAAATAAGATATTTAAATACAATAAATATATTAAATCAATTGATCAGAAGACATTACTTTCAAGACATTCAGTGTCCCCCGAATAATCTGTAGATTGAATATAATCCCAATCAAAAATATCAGGAGGATTTTTTGTATACATTTTAAAATCTGATTTTGCGTTTACATTAAAATGTAAATACCCTAGAATAACCAACCTTTTTTTAAAGACAACAATTAAAAAACCTAACACTACCTCACATCATTATCACTCAACAGTGTTATTAATCACTATAGTGTTTTCCTGGCAAAATCAAAAGAAATATAGATCAATAGAAAACATAGACAGTTAAAAATCGACTCTCACATGTACAGTCAAATGATTTGACAAAAATGCTATCTAATACAATAGGGAAAGGACCACCCTTTCAAAAATAGATGCTATGAAAAGCAACTATCCAGAGGCAAATAATAATAATTATGACAATAATAATAACCCTTAACTCATAACTTATGCAAGTATTTATTCAAAATGTACCCTGTATCTAAATGTAAGGAATGCAAATAAACATCTTAATAAGAAAAAAAATACACTCGCTCCCTAGGATTTAGCTATTTGGAAGGAACATCGCTCTCATCCTTGTAACAATAATACAACAGATAATCTGCAAATGTACAACTTTTCTGAAAACCCTAAGAAATCTGTGGTCACAGGATGACCAATTAAACTGAAATGTAAGAAAAGACTAGAGCCTCCAAGCAAAACTTTCTTGTTGGGGCCTACACTGCTGGAGACCAGTAAGAATTCACCTAAAATTTTTAGTGAATTGCTAATGGCCAATTATAATGGGCTAGTGAACCAGTCGAGGCCATAGACACAAAGTAATTGACATCCACCCACAGTCTTATCTCCACAATTGTCATTACAAGCTTCTAAAAGAGACTGACAAAAGTGCTGAGCATGCATCCTTCATGATATATGTCTGGGAAAAGAATGGCTGCTTTATGCAGGAATACACGCTGGGCACAGAATACAGCAGGTGTGGGGGCAGGCTCATTGACAATGCACAAATCTGAAGGCCCATGCTGAATAATTCTGAATAAGATTCAATATTAGGTAGATATTACATCTACCTAACGCTAAGCCTTAATCACAATAGCAAAGAATACTCTACTTCTTTCTACCAGGCTAACATCAAATAAAAAGTAATATGCGCATAGAAATTGGGGAAGAATATCAAGACAAATCTGAGCTGCATTGCAATATGGAAAATCTAAAAATTGAAGATGAAACATATATTGACACAAAGCCTCTGGTGAAATAGTACAAATGGTAAACATAAGGTAATTCTACAGGAGTATGAAGCCAGTTTGAACTGAGAAAAACCATACAAACATATCCAAAACCCAGTTTAATTTTTAGATATATTGATATAAACTCTCATATTAAGGGTCTTTTAAGAATAAGAAAAGTGTGTTTATTTTAAGCAGTGAAACCTACTTAACTCATTCTCTATTTTATACACAAGATGTATAGCTTTCAGCAAAATGGCGCAAAGTTTTTTTCTAAAAAGCAATACAATCAATACATTCTGAAGATGCACAGTAATCAAATGAATTAGACTTTACTATAACACAGGTGTTAGGCATATCAGATGTAGCTCTTTTGCTCTGATTGACATATTAAATCTTCTAGTGGAAATATGTGACCAATGAGCTTGTGGGTAATTTAGATAAGGAGATGGAAAGAATCGAATAGAAATGCTAGAAATAATTTTTAAAAACTCATAGAATGAGATCAAAAATGTCTTTGAGGGACTCATTTATAAATTTGAAAGAATCAAGAAAGGATCAGTGGGCCTGAAGATAAAAGAAACCATGCAACTGAAACTCAAAAAAGAAAAAATATTACCAAAAAGAAAAAAAAAAATACCCTAGAATAGAGCATCCAAGAGTTATAGGAAATTTCGTGATTCAATATAAATGCAATAGCAAATCCAAAAGTTGAAAGAGAGATATAATGGGGCAGATAAATTATTTGAATAAATAATGGCTATGAACTTTACAAAATTAATGACAGACACAAACTACAGATCCAATAAACTTAGATAACAAGAGAGAAGATAAATACTTCTGTGCACGCACACGTACACAAATGCACACACACATAAGCATGCTGTTTTAAGATGAAGAGAACAAAAAAAGATGAACAAAACTCTTGAATGCAGGGAGAGAGAATAAACAGAGGTAAGAATGGAAGCAGACTTATATAGGCCAGAAGATAATGAATTTATAAATAAAAGACAGAAAGACATTTTTTTTTAAGTCAGCCTTCAATTTTAATAACAGCAAAATACCTTCAAAATGTAAAAGGAATAAGGGTTTATCCCATAAAAACCTTCCAAGATCAATGCACTATGTGGTAGACTGAAAAATCCCCTCACCCCTAACCAAAGGTGTCTATGTCCGAATCCCTGGAACCTGTGAAAGTTATCTTCTATGGCAAAGACTTTGCATATATGATTCACCTAAAGATCCTGCACCAGAAAGATTATCCTGAATTATGTGGATGAACTCTAAATGTGATCACAATTATCCTTATAAGAGGGAAAGAAACAGAAAGAAATATGAGGGAGGAGAAAGGAATGTGAGCATGAATGCAGAGATTGGATTCACGGTGCTACAAGCCAAAGAATGCCAGTAACCATCAGAGAATGAGAGTGCAGAAAGAGATTCTTCTCTAGAGCCATATTTGGATGGAATAAAGCCCTATCAATATTTTGATATCAGGCTAGTGTTGCTGATTTCAGATTGTAGCCTCCAGAACATTTAGTAAACTATTGTGTTAAGCCAACTAATTTGTGTTATATTGTTACAGTAAACATTCAACTACAATGAGATACCATGTCACACCAATCAGAATGGCTATTATTTAAAAGTAAAAAAATAAAAATAAAGTAACTAATTCTGGCTTGGTTGCAGAGAAAAAAGAGCACTTATACACTGTTGGTGGGAGTGTAAATTAGTTCATCTTGGAAAGCAGTCTGGCGAGTCCTCAAAGAACTAAACACAGAACTACCATTCGACCCAGCAATCCCAATACTGGGTGTATCCAAACAAATGTAAATCATTCCACCATAATGACACGTGCAGACATATTTTCATTGAAACTCTCTTCATAATAATAAAGATGTGGGATCAACCTATTAATAAATGTCCATCAATGGCGGACTAGATAAAGACAATAGGGTCATATGCATCATGAAATACTATGCAGCAATAAGAAGGAATGAGATCATGTCCCATACAGGAATATGGAAAGAGCTGGAGGCCATTATTCTTAGCAAACTAACACATAAACAGAAAATCAAATGCCACATGTTCTCACTTATAAGTGGAAACTAAATGGTGAGAACACATGGACATATAGAGGGGAACAACTGACACTGTGGCCTACTCGATGGTAGATTAGGAGGAGGAAGAGGATAGGAAAAAATAACTTCTAGGTATCATTCTTAGTGGGGGACGAAATAATCTGTACATCAAACAACCGTGAGATTAGTTTTTCTATATAACAAAGCTGTGCATGAACCCGTGAACAAAATCAAAGTTAACAAAAAAAAAAAAAAAAATAGCAAAGGTAAACAACAGTGCCAACCAATTTGACCTAAACAGTAACACTGTAGGCAACAATAGCAGAATAGTTATTATTATTTTTTAATTTGCATTGAAAATTCTCCAAGACTGACCACATTTGGGATATTATAAAGTCTAATACATACAATAGTTGAAATTCCGAAAGATATGATCTTATACCATACTGGAATAAAATTAACAATCATTAACAGAAAGATAACTAAACTAGACATCTACCTAAACATTTTGAAAATAAACAGCACATTTTTCTTTAATACATGGGTCAAAAGGAAACATTTAATGGAAAATAAGAAAATGTTTTGAAATGAATAAAAATGGAAACTCAACCTAATAAATATGTAGGATGTAGCTTGAACAATGTTTACTGATAAAATTATAATATTAAATGCTTGTATTAGAAAGGAAGAAAACTTTCAAAGGAAGATTCCACATTCAGACACAAGTTATAGGAAAGCATAAACCGGAAACAAACGAAAGAAGAGAAGTCAATAAAATTAAAAGCAGGAAAAAGCAAAGCGGTAGAAAGAAAGAATCCATAAAATCAAAAGTCATTACTTTAAAATATAGAACAGAAAAGTATTGAATAAGATTGATCAGGAATATAAAAGAAAATTCATGAATAATACCAGGAATAAAAAAGGGAGCACTTGATATTAAGAGCAAAATCAAGGAATATCAAGAGTAACTCTATATCAATAAATAAGACAACTTAGATGCAATGGATAATTGTGTTTGAATGAACTGCCTAAGTTCACTGGAGAAGATATAGAAAACCTGAATAATACTATCTACTAAAGAAATTTAATTTCTAGTTAAAAACCTTGCACCAAATAACCTCCATATCCCGATGTCTTCACTTGTGAATTCTACTAAACTTCAAAGAAGAAATAATATCAAGTCTACGAAAAAATTAAGACTATTGAGAGGGTGAGCAGCATTATCTGAAAAACAAATAGAGAAATTACAGAAGTGAAAACTATAGACCAATATTGCTTATAACATATAGGCAAAAATTCTCAACAAAATACCCGCAAACGGATCCCGTAATACATGGAAAAAATAATATAGTGTGACAAAGTAGAGTTTTTCCTTGGAATACTAGGCTGATTCAAGAATCAGAATTCGATCCATGTAAATAACCATCCAACAGACTGAAGAAGAAAACATGATTACAAAATAAATGATTCAGAAAAGCCTTTGATAAAATTTAACATCTATTTGTGATACAGGTTATTAATAACCCAAGAATGGAAGAGAACTTCCTCAAACTTATAAAAGATATCTTCAAAACATGCCTAAAAATGTCACATACTTGCTTAGGAATTTTATACTTTCTTTCTAGAAAAGTGCCCAAACTGTTAAAACTTAAGAAAAACATTTGTCTCATTTTGCATTTCTACCAGCAATGTATGAGAGTTTCAAGATATATTCCTTGTAGCATCATGATGATTCTAAAAATGTTTAGATTTGGATTTCAGGTTTTCGATTAGGAAAGCTCTACCTGTATTGTATATGTCAAAGGACTCAGTAAAGATTTATTTTAATTGAATTGTAATTGATTTTTATATTGTTATATCTGAAGATATATCTGTTACATCTGAAGATATAACAATATAAAATCTTGACTAGATAATTTTCAATGTTAAAATATAAGAAGAGTAAACAAAAGTTATTTCCTGATTGGATTAAATTGTTGAGAAATATCTTATACAAAAGCATGTTAAAAGTTACACTAGAAAGTATGTGATATATTTTTGACTAAAAAAAAAGGGGAAAGGATTTAGGTATCATTTGGCTCCACTCGCTTGCATTCTATAGTAAAATTATTGCTTGATTGCAATAGTTAATATTCATTATAGATAAAATAGTTTATCACTCTTTACTATTTAGTAAATATATTTAGTAAGAACCGAGTCTTCTATTTTGGATGAAAATACCTACTAGGCTGATTTTCTTATGACGGAAATATAACAGCAAGAATAATAACTTTAACACAAATTAATTTAATCATTTCAAAATCAGTGCTGAGTCAGCCAAAAATAGTTAGAGCCTAGTCACGTATTTTCTTGTAGTAAATATTATCAGTTTTACACCTGTGACCCTTCTTCTACCTGACATTCACAGATATATAATGATCAAAGAGTTAGCCATTTATCTCTTCATAAATGTTACATATTTTACTTGGCTAAACATTACAGTTTATTAATTTTGTCAGAAATCCAGTTACCTTTTTCTTTACTTCCAGCATTGTTTAGAACAAAAGCTCCCTGGTCATGTTGTGATAATCTTCTGATTTTTTTTACTGTTATCAAGATTTATTGTACAACCACCTCCTATAGCTAAATAACATCATCATTAATTTATAACATTTACACTTGTCTTCTCTGAATGCATGTGTACTTATGTATGTGAATATGTACATTTATGAATACATACAAATATATATTTTCCTATGCCTCTTTTGCTAAGTGAATACAGATAATTATCTCCTCCCCAGTCTTCTCACCCTGAAATTCTAAATGCATCTTTCTAATACTTCATAACACAATTATTTACAAATCTACCGGCTGAGAAATCAGCATACTCTACTACAAAGGCTGCAAATCACAAAAGCGTTAAAATAAAATATTCAATATAAAAAAACATGTATTTTCAACATATTTTAGATACCTTGAAAGAAGTAGAGTATAAATAAAAATGATGAAGTCCTCACTCTTTTTTAATTTACCATCTGTAATCAAGAAGATAACATGAATAAAAAAAGAATGAAACAATTAAGAATAAAATATTCTATAAACTAAATCTTGCAAAATTAAACACTCTTTTTAAATTTGTTCTAGAAATGATTCTGTGTTTGGTGAAGAAATGATTAGACAAATAATATTAATTTATATAGGCTGTTTGAATAACACATTGATTAATTCAAGTATTAAAAATATGAGCATGCAATTGAATATATTCCAATAATACCATCAGCAAGCAATTTCTTTTTTCTTTTTTTTGTTTTAGTAAGAAGATAGTCAAATAAGGCAGTAAATAATTATCCAAATAATTCAGCTACAACATAATCTCAAAACATTATGTTAGGACTTGAGACGTATCATTGACTATTCTTCTATTAATTAAAATGAATCCAGAATAATAATGTTTAATTACTTTCAAGGCTTACTTGATTTTTAATTTTTGAAAATACAATAATCAGAGAATTATCTAAGTATTCATACTAAATGTCTGTTCCATTTAAAATGCAGTTATTCCATTTTGTTAATTATTTTCAACTTCTTTTCATGCTGTTTCTATGTGTCTATTTGGACATATATTGCTTTAGATTAAATATAGCCTGACCTTACATTTTCCAAATCATGTCTTTGTCATACTTGTAAGCAAACAGAAATGTAAAGAAATAATGGTAACTTAATCTAGATAGCTGTTTACAAGGTACTTGTAAATCAAAATATTAACCACAAAAGATTTTGGGTTTGTGGAATACAAAATTACATATTGAATAGCTAAAATTATTCACCTTTTTTTTTTTCTTTCAGGAATATGTGAGCCTCTGGTGAAGTTGACTATTAGGATATCTCTGTAAAGAATCTATTTAAATAAATTTGGTATTGACTTTTTAGGAAATCAGCTGAAAATATTTCTTAGGATATTAATTGGCTTTAATTCACAAATGATTAAATAACCTGAAAGTTATTTAATGAAATAAGTTATTTAGTGATCCCGAAATTTCCCTTTAATTTTGCTCGAATTTAAAAGCACTTTTTATGTATTTGTATTTAATAATGTCTGTTACTATTAGGAACAACAATCAATTTAACAGTAGTCTCTATCTTCAAATACTCCAGAAGTCAGGAAAGTTATTTAGACACTTTTACAAGGAGAAGGAGAAGTATGGCCTGACAATCAGATATAGATACATTCATTCATTTATTCAAAATACAACTGGTGCTTGTTGTAGATGCTCAAGATATAGCAGTGAACATTGTCTTTGCATTTATTGAGCTTCTATAATCTTTGGAGAGACAAACTTCATAAGCAAAAAACACATACTTAACATATAGCAATAATCTCTGGCAAAAATAAACATAATGAGGAGAGATGTGATTGGAAAGGCCCTCTCTGAGTGGTATCATAAGGCAAATACCTAAATTAAATGAGGGAATGAACCATGAAATAGTCTGTAGTACCAAGATCTTCCATGGAGAAACAAGTTTGGTACTTTATAGGATCAGCATATATATCAATTATATATGTCAAATATATATTTACTGTGAATGGATTTTTTAAAATGTACCCTCCACAGACCATTTTCCAAAACATATTAAAATATCCCATAACAAAATATCTGTATAGTTTTCAGTATTTTAAATATTGACTTTAAATTACAATAAAAATAAAATTTCCTCTATCTATCTATCTATCTATCTATCTATCTATCTATCTATCTATTATCTATCCATCTGCCTGTCAGCCATCATCTGCCAGAGTTTGTAACCAAACATATATTGGATATGTTTGGTAATTTAGTTGCTTAAGGTTCCAGGAGATAGAATAAATAAAATTTAACTTATTTGGCATAAGTTATAGTAATGTTAACAAATATTACGCTGATTTGTACCTAAAACATAATGCTTGCAAAATAAAATCATTAAACAATATGTCATATTTAATGGTTTGTGACAGATCTGATAACACAGGAAAAATAAAGTTTGCTTGACAGCTCAGAATGAAGTAAATTGATTTGTGTGCATAATATAATGGTGAGTATGCACAGTTTATAGTTTTTATGAGAATTATACTGGCCTATGTGGTATTGGTTTCCAGTGAAATGAAAATGGGCTTGATGTTAAATTGTAGTGAATTCATCTATTGTGATATTTTCCTTTCTTTAAAATATGCAAATGCAAAGCTCAATAATTCGTCAGGTATATCTTTATTAAAGAAATTCCAAGTGAAAAAAATTAAAAATTGTTCTTTTAATTTTACCTTTTTCTCTAAGAAATACACAATATCAATAAGGGAATGAAGCTGATATTCATCTGGCATGTACTTTATTTTTCTTCCTCTGTTATTCAAGGTTACGCCAAGGGTGAAATTTGCTTCTGGCCATTGGAAATAATAGAAAAAAAATGCAAAAAAAGAAAAAAAAAAGGTCACACCAAATTTTTTATCTCATGTTCTTACAGAGGATCTTTTATGTAAATGTCTTTTTTTTTCTGGAAAGTGTGTGAAGGGTGCACAGTTTATAGAGAAAACATTTTGAAGGTTTAAAATAACTACTCTTTCAATAGAAAAAGGATGTTATCTCCTGAAGAGTTCGTGGGAGAAATAAGAGTCTAGTGTTTTCTTTCTTTTCTTGATACAGCTGCACATTCATCACTACCATGGAATAAGGCTAGGTGGGAGAGAATAATCAAATGCATTATTTCTCCTTCTCTGTACCCATTTCCAAAAGGGTTGTTGCAGAGGGTGGAATTGTTTATTCTGATTACTTTCATTTAGTTCTTTTTCTGAACTAACACAATTCATTTAAACCAATATAATATATTTACATAAACTAATAAATTGTATATGTTATCTACAGAAATAAGATTTCTGAAATATATGAAACTGGAAGTTTCATAATGAAACAATTATTTTCAAAAATTATACATAATGTTTGTGTATCTAAAGCAGCTGCAATTTTTTAGCCAGCTCATATTTATACAGATTGAATACTTACTTTATCTTAATTAGTAAAAGAATTCAAGAGATATTGCTTTCTCTGTCAACAGTTCTGTCTCAAAGGCAACTAGCTTGAAGACAGATTTAAAAAAAATAGTAATATGGCCATAGATTTTATAATCACTAATCCAGAAAATATTTATTGAAGATGTTGATAATAGAAGCTATGCTCAATCTGTGAACATAAAGAATCTATTACAAGTAACACTAATTTTGCACTGAAAAATAATATGGGCAGACATAATTCCAAGTGCATTTTACTACAATGATTGTTCTACTGTATCTTCACAACAGCCTTTTGGCACTGGTAAACTTTTATAGATAGATAGAGAAAAACTCATGGAATGGTTTTTGCAAATAAGTAGGAAAATAGTCACAAAGGGGTAAAATAACTTGTCTAATGCTATGAGCTATGAGTGCCAGACCTACAATTTTTGGTGCACTATGCATGAAGAAAAACAATAAGGGTAATGTTTCCAATACTAAGACTAAAAAGAAAGTTTTTAATACATGTTTCTTCTCTTCAGTCTTTCTGATGCAGTGGTCTTAAAATAACAGAGGTTTCCTGAAAATGATATTATTATGCATAATCTCTTTTTTATTTTTCTCATTTAATTATTCTTAATCTAAAATAAAAGCACAGAATTTAAAAGTTTGGTTTTCATGTTTATTGGACATTTTGGGATGTGTGTGTGGCTGAGTGTGTGACCCATATTACTAAGGAGACAAATGGTCCCCATGTGTATTTATATACACAAACACTATTTTTAATGAAGACATACAGAATTTATGTATATGTATTTATATATACATACACATATATATGAAATACATCCACATATACAAAATTTTGTGTATGCATATACACATAAACATATATACAGATTTCTTCAACTGCTTCCATTGAGAGTCTCCTATAAAATATAAGAATGGCAACATATCTGTTCATTCATATGTGTATATAGATAGAGGTACAGAAATCTTAATGTCCTTGGTCTTTGATAAAACCTCTAAAGAATGACAATATATTTCTTTGGGTAATGTATCACAGGCGGGATTTATGACAGTTGGATTTTCCTATTCTCAGTCTCCCACATCAAAATTCTAATACTCAGACAAACAGGTGTCTTACGTTGCAGAATTTTACTCTCCTCCTCAAGCACGTGCACACACACTCACACACACACACACACTTGCGCGGGCGCGCGCGCACACACACACACACAGAGAGAGAGAGAGAGAGAGAGAGGAACTTAACATACTTAGTTTAAAAGAGAAATAACTATGGCTTTGTTATGCTTGAACTAAGCTTATTACCTATGCCTTCATACCTAAACATGGCTACAACTAATGTTGGCAAGATTGCTTGTAGTCAATGGCATGTAGAGGGTAATAGCAAACTCTGGAGTCAAGTGAGTCTAGTTATGAATCCCAGCTTTCTATTAGCTAGAGTTACTTATACATTCCGAATATATTTTTTCATTTTGTTTTTTTCACAAGAACATCGAGTTATTTTGAGGCTTGAAACGCGAAGAAGGTTGCCTGGCACATAATGAGGGCTCAGTAAATGTTAGTGATTATTACTTTTATTGAGACTACAAAACAACCTTGCTAATGCCTTTGTAGATCCTTCATAGCTAAAGAGAAATACAGTTAACAATCAGGTAGTTCTGAGGATCAAATGAGACCGATACATATAAAATATTTCACTCAGGATTTGGCACATTTATAAATCCTTTTTCCCTACCTTGTCTTTAACCTCCAGCTAAGGCAGAATACAGAATAGTGGTTTACTATGGCCAAACTTTGGATAAAAACAAACATATTATTTTAATTGCAGTCATTTCACGGTTGGTATCATCACTGATGTCATAAGATAATGGACAAAATATTCCTATTCTGATTTTACATATTGCCTGGATTCAGCAAGGGATCATTAAACGATTTTCATGGGTCATTTTATAATGCAAAGAGAGGCATCAAAAGTATTTTAACTCTTTTAAAACCAAAGTTGGGCTGGCATGATTTTCAATCTTGTTTACTGCAGTTTCAGATATGTATTCTATATCGCAGTAGCAGTTAGATGTAAATTCATTTGTACTGCCATTGGTGTCTTATGTAAATCAGCCCTTACTACTGTGGAATTAGAAATTCTGTCCTTTTGAGCTTAATTCTTTATCCTGCAAACACCTCTGATTTCAAAACCTGGCAAATTCCCTGAGGAGAAAACTGTTCCTTGTGCTTGTGGCAGGACTCCTTCTTCTGATAGCACTTCGTCTTCTACGTGTTGAGACTGCAATGTATTCCCTTCTGATTTCCTGTTCAGCCCATAGTCTCCTGAAGCTCCATAAATGTTAGTGCTGCCTTGTAGTAAAAACCAACTGTGTATTGAGAAGCTTCTAGCTTTCAACCTGCGACACAAGCTCTGTATGGCCACACAAACTCTGCTGGTTTCTTTTTCCCCAGTTAAGTGCCTCTGCATCAACCATACCTGATCTTCAGCCCACGCTCAGAGCAGCCAAATACGACAGGGAGGGAATAGCCTGTAATCATGGATCAACTAGGAAGGACCCTTTACAGAAACTATTTCTAGTCTCAATCACTTCTTGTTTCCTGCTGTCCTTAACAATATTATTTTTGATTTATTTTCTCTTCCTAGTTTTTGAAGGAAGAGTAGTAACCTACTCTGTACCACTACATTCTACCCTGAATTAGAAGCATTTTATCAATTAAAAAAAGTTTGTCACATATTAAAATTTAAGGATTATTTACTTTCATAATTGTTTTTCTGAGGAAAAAAACTACCATATTAATGTTTCACAAGTTTAAATTAAGGTTCCAAGAGGAGTCAAGATTTGTGATTTTGATCTTATTTAGAATATTTTTTTCTTTTGAAATAAATTAGTTGATAATGTACTAGAAACATGATAACCTGAGTTTTCTCAAATGAAAGATAAATGCTATGGAAAACAATCATACTTAAAAGTATAACTACTTTAAATAAAATCCAAATAGACTCTTTTTAACTTTATTATTAGAGTTAAAAAATTAAAAGTCCTTTCAACATGTCTACTTTTAATATGTGGGCAGAATAGTGTTTTACTATTCAAACTACTTTTAATATGTGGACTTGAAATTAAAGGTATAACAAAACAACTTTAAATAATAATTAATTATGACAATTTGATAAAAGTGGCCATCATTGAAAAAATACTGCTATATTCTACATTTTATAATTCAGGTCTGAGAAAGCATAAGTCTTATTAAACTTCTAAATTCACAATTATTGTTCCTTTTTTCTATTCATGTTCAGATTTTAAGAACAGAGTAATCTCTGTTCATTTATTTCGTATACAACAATATAGTGTTAAACTACACTTGCAGTCCTTCAACTATATTTTCTTCATTGTCATACCTACAGGAAGAACAAAACACACAATACTATCTTAGACTTAAAGGGTCATATGATTTCAGGCCTGTTTCTTCCACTTCTTTCTTTGCATATGAAGATATAAGTAAGTTTTATAGACTTATACAAACTCCTTATCCCTTGTGGAATAAGTTAAATCCTGCTCATGAATTCTAACGTTCTACCTTATTTTCCCTTTGATTCAAGAAAAAATAAATATGATTTACAAGTGGAAAAAATTGTGCTTAATGAAAACTTCAAAATTTAGACTCTTTCTGGCACAAGATAGTGTTCTATCCTATTGGCAGAAAATAAGTTGGATACAATATCAAAGAATCAGAAAGATTAGTAAAATCTCTCTAACAGTAATAACAGCCTGAATAGTAAGAACCTTAAGATTTTTAAGCTAAAATTGGATCCTTAGTATTTTCAGCTAGATGGCTGCTTCTAGCAAAGGTGGATTCCACCAAGAATGCCATGGTATAACATTCTTGTAATAAAATTAAATTTTAAAGTATTTTTTAAAATATAAAACTAACTTGTGCATTCTATAGTAATCTATTGCAACTTTACCAGCTATAAGTTTTTGCTAAAGTCCCTTTAATCTATCTATCTATCTATCTATCTATCTATCTATCTATCTATAGAGATATATATATAGATAGATATATTTGGTGGTTGTAAATTATTGAGATAAGGTTGAAGGAAGGACATTTTGTTAAGTACATCAAACGAAAAGTAATGACTGACCACCTTAAAATAATCAAATAAAAATCAAATTTCCTTTATAGCAATTATTTTTAACTAAAAGTCATATGTCTCAAAATCACTCTTTACCAAATATTATTCAATTTAGTTTTCTTTCACCTTTCTTACTCCTCTTCTTTGTACAGGCATAACTCATTTTATTGTTCTCTGCGTAATTGTGCTGTTCAGATAATGTGTTTTTTTACAAATTGAAGGTTTCTGGCAATACTGCATCAAACGAGTCTATCAGAAACCTTTCTTCCAAAAGCGTTTGATCACTTAGGGTCTCTGTGTCACATTTTGGTAATTTTGATATTAATTACGACTTTTTCATTATTATATTTGTTACGGTGATTGGTGATAAGTGATCTTTGACATAACTATTTTAACTGTTTTGTGATCCCACAAAGGGTGCCCATAAACATGGTGATCTTAATGAATAAATGTCATTTGTGTCCTGACTGATTTACTGCCTGGCCATCCCTGTATTTGACTGTGTCTCTTTAGGTCTCCTTATTCCATGAGACACAATAATATTAAAATTAGGTCAATTAATAACCCTACAATTGTTTCTAAGTGTTCAAATAAAAAGAAGACTTAAAATAAAAGAAACCCCATCTCTACTAAAATACAAAATTAGCCAAGTGTGGTGGCAGGTGTCTGTAATCCCAGCTACTCAAGAGGCTGAGGCATGAGAATCGCTTGAACTTGAGAGGTGGAGGTTGCAGTGAGCCAAGATCACACCACTGCACTCCAGCCTGGGACAGAATTAAACTCTGTCTCAAAAAAAAAAAAAAAAAAAAAAAAAAAAAGAGAGAGAGAGAGAGAAAAGAAATGAAAAGTAGAAGAGGTTAGTTTATGTGAGGTTCAAAGAAAGAGCCATCTCCATAACATAATAGTGCAAGGTGAAGCAGCACATGCTCATGTAGAAGCTGCAGCACATTCTGATCAAGTAGTGTAAAGGGAATTGAAAGGATGTGGGTAGAACTCTGGCTGCATCTGCTATAACTTTAATATTATTATCAGAGTGTGTGTATGTATGTGAGTGTGCAAAAAAGACCATCAGTACCTTTGGTCTTGATATGGAGAGGGTTTAGGAAAGACGCCAGATAATCTCAACATGATCAAATAAGGTATTAGCAGAATATATAGTTAAGAACACGGATGAAATACTCAGATAAATGTTAATACTTTTTAGCAATAAACCATTTTCTATCAAAAGTATGTACTTTTTTTTAACAAAAAAAATGCTATTGCACACTTAATAGACTACATTATGGTGTTGCCACACTTTTATATGCACCAGGAAACCAAAAAATTGTGTGACTTGTTTTATTGCAATATCTGCTTTATTGTGGTAATTGAAACTGAATCTACAATATCTGCAAGGTATGCCTGTAATTTGTGGAAGATCTATCAGGCAACTATGGAGATTACATTTGGCAGATTGTTGCAAAAAGCAACCTTGGGTCCTGAGGACTCTAACCCTGTATTACTTACCTCTGGGCTTATTATGTGAGATAACTGATTATCTTAATTAAATCTTAATTTGAACTGATACAGAATAACAAACCCTGAAATGTTGATGTAACCAGTAGAGGAAACAGGGCAATGAGGAGCCCTCCACTCAAAGCTGGATAAAATCTGCTATGCACTGTCAACTATCATAGTAGTTTCTTCTCACACTGCTATAAGGACATACCTGATATTGGGCAATTTATAAAGGAAAGAGGTTTAGTTGACTCACAGTTCTACATGACTGGGGAGGTCTCACAGTCATAGCTGAAGGTGAATGATGAGCAAAGTCACGTCTTACATGGTGGCAGGCAAGAGAACTGTGTAGTGGAACTCCCCTTCACAAAACCGTCAGATCTAGGGAAACTTAATCACAATTGCAAGAACAGCATGGTAAAGAATCAACCCCTATGATTCAGTTACCTCCTACCAAGTACCTCCCATGACAAATGGGAATTATGGGAGCTGGATAGATGATGAGATTTGGGTAGGAACACAGTCAAACCATATCATTCTGCCTCTGGCCCCTTTCAAATCTCATGTCATCACATTTTAAAACTAATCATGGCTTCCCAACAATCTCCCAGACTTTTAACTCATTTCAGCATTAACTCAAATATCCACAGTCCAAAGTCTCATCTGAAACAAGGGAAGTAGTTTCCATCTAAGAACCTGTAAAATCAAAAGCAAATTAGTCACTTCCCAGATACGACAGAGGTATAGGCATTGGGTAAATACACCCATTCCGAATGGGAGAAATTGGCCAAAACAAAGGGGTTCCAGGCACCATGCAAATCTGAAATCCAATAGAGCAGTCATTAAATCGTAAAGTCCCAGAATGATTTCTTTTGATTCCATGTCTCACATGGAGTCACACTGATGCAAGAGGTGAGCTCCCATGGCCTTGGGCAGCTCTTCCCCTGTGGTTTTGTGAGGTACAGCTCCCCTCTCGGCTGCTTTCATGTGTTGGCATTGAATGTCTGCACTTTTCCAGGTGCCCGGTCCAAGATGTTGGTGAATCTACCATTCTGGATTCTGGAGGAGGGTGGCTTTCTTCTTACAGCTCCACTAGGCAGTGTCACAATGATGACTCTGTGTAGGGTCTCCAACCCAACATTTTCCTTCTGCACTGCCCTAGCAGAGGTTCTCCATGAGGGCCTGACCCTTGTAGCACACCGCTGCCTGGACATCCAGGTAGTGGAAATGTAGCCAGAGATTCTTAAACCTCAATTCTTGACTTCTGTGCACCCACAGGCCCAACACCATGTGTAAGCTGCCAAGGCTTGGGGCTTGCACCCTTTGACACAATGTCCTGAGTTCTACATTGGCCCCATTTAGCCATGGCTAGGACAAAGAGCACCAAGTCCCAAGACTGCGTAAAGCATTAAGGCCATGGGTCTGGCCCATGAAACCATTTTTTCCTCCTAGGCCTCCTGGCTTATGATGCGAGGGGCTGCTGTGAAAATCTCTTACATGCCCTGGAGACATTTTCTCCATTGTCTTGGTGATTAACATTTGACTCCTTGTTACCTATGCAAATTTCTGCATCAGGCTTAAATTTCTTCTCAGAAAATGGACATTTTTTTTTCTATTGCATTATTGGGTGGCAAATTTTCCAAACTTTTATGCTCTGCTTCCCCTTTAAACATAAATTCCAATTCCAAACCATATCTTTCTAAATCCATAAAACTGAATGCTTTTAGCTGTACCCAATTGACCTCTTGAACACTTTGTCTTTTGGAATTTCTTCCTCCAGATACCCTAAATCATCTCTCTCAAGTTAAAAGTTCACAGACCTCTAGGGAAGGTACTAAATCCCATGAGTCTCTTTGCTAACACATAGCAGGAGTCACCTTTGGTCCAGTTGTCAACAAGTTCCTCATCTCCATCTGAGACCATCTCAACCTGGACTTTATTGTGCATATCACTATCAGCATTTTGGTTAAAGACATTCAACAAGTCTCTAGAAAGTCCCACACTTTCCCACATCATCTTCTTTCTGACCCTTCCAAACTGTTCCAACCTCTGCCTGTTACCCTGTTCCAAAGTTACTTCCACATTTTGGGGTATCTTTACCGCAGCACTCCATTCCACCCATACCGATTTACCATATTACTCTTTTCTCATGCTGCTCATGAAGACATACCCAAAACTTGGTAATTCATAAAGGAAAGAGGTTTAATTGACTCACAGTTTCACATGGCTGGGGAGGCTCACAATCCTGGCTGAAGACAAATGAGGAACAAAGTCACATCTTACATGGTGGCAAGCAAGAGAGCTTGTGTTGGGGAACTCCCCTTTGTAAAACCATCAGGCCTAGTGAGACTTATTCACTATCATGGGAATAGCATGGGAAAGAAATGCCCCTGTGATTTGATTACCTTCCACCGCTGGGTCCTTCCCCTAAAAGATGGGAATTATGGGAGCTACAATTCAAGATGCGATTTCAGTGGGAACACAGCCAAACCATATGAATTATACATTTAAATTGTCATGCAACTTGGGACCCACAATGTATATTCACAAATGTTTTAATATAAAGTGAAATAGTAGGAAAAATTAAGAATATTAACTTGTATAGGCTTTTGAGAAAGTCATACAAGGAAGGAAGGATATGAGTTAAAATTCACTAGTGGTTGATCTAAAAATAGAAAAATGTATATCTGGCTTTGAATAATTAGCATTCTCTGAAAACAGTCGTCAATAAACAGACATAGCTGCTGTCTGTTGGGGTGATAGCACAGCAGGGACAGTGTGCACAGAGATAGTAAAGGGATTTGAGAGGATGTGGGTAGAACCTGGTAAAATCTACATAATCTTTATTTTTAGAAGATTATGTGAATGTGTGTATGTGAACGTGTGTGTGCATACAAAAAGACTATAAATACTTCCTTTCTCGGATATGAAAGGGGTTTACGAAAGACATCAGATCATTCTGACACGATCAAATAAGACATTAAAAATCAGAGATGAAAAATACATTCTGGATGCACCTGGAAATGATCTCAAAGATGTTCAACGATTATTTGCTGAATAAACTCATGAGTGAAGAATAATTAGGCACTTACTTTATCATCCCAGTCAGCTTTAACTCTACTGGAGGCAGGAATACTGCATCCCTCATGGGTGTCATCTGTTGCAATGAACTTTCTGCTGTTAGAATGCTTTGCACATAGTTACAAAATATGCTAAAGCTCTTTTTACCTAAGCTCTTACTGTGATCTTCAAATTCCCCTGTTATAGTTATTTTTTGTTGCTATAATAATGTCTGAAACTAAACAAGTTATCAAGGAAAAATAATGTATTTCTTATAGTTACGGAGGCTGGGAATTACAAGATTGATAAGGCACATTCAGTGAGAGCCTTCCTACTGGTGGGGGTCTTTCTGTGATTTCCTGAGGCAGTGCAGGATATCACAAGGCATGGGGCTGAGTGTGCTAATGTGCTATTTCAGCTCTCTCATCCTCTTCTTATTAAACTATGAGTTTCCTTCCCATGGTAACCTATTCATTCATTAACCCTTCATCCATTCATTCATGAATGGATTAATTCATTCAAGAAGGCAGAGCCTTCGTGATCCAAACACTTCTTGAAGGTCCTCCTCACAATACTGCCACAAGAGATTCAATTTTAACAGGTGTTTTGGAGAGGATATTCAAACCAAAGTATCCTCCTAGATCTTTTTGCCTTAATTGTGATTCAGAAATCTGTAATTATTGAAGTCCCTAAAGACAAAAGGGGAGAACAGAATCAATTATAATCAGTGAAATAGCCTCTTCTCAGCCTGTTTCCATGGACATTCTCTTACTTTTCTATACTCAGCTGAGTGCAAAGTGATATCTTGGTGCCACAGGAAGAAGGGAGATAATTACAAATAAACCACTGTTACCGCCTTCATGCTTTACAAAAATTGTATTGTTTTTATCTTGTCACAATAAACAAGGGTAAATAAACATAGATGACTTTAGCAGTTCTGCATGCAACAAACTCAATGCAGTTTAAAGTTGGGCAGGTAATGTTTTTACAGAAGTTTGATTTATTACATAGAAAATGCATCTTTGCTTTTATAGAAGCTGCAGCTACCATCAGTTAATCAATGCATGTGATTAAGAATAGTTCTGTTTTCTAAAATTATAACAATTTGAAGAATTGGAAATCAATCTACTAAGGAAATGAAAATGATAAATGAATAAATGAGTAATCTAAGTGATAAAAAATAGCATTATATTTTCACCATAAGACATTTATGTAAAGATGTTCATTAAACTATCAACCCAAAATAGAACATTAAAGAAAATGATAAATTAAATGTACATATTAAAGGAAGAAGTAATTTTTGTTTTTTAATAACACTGTAATTTTGTATTCAATATAATAGGGTTATAAAATTCTACTTTTAAGTGTAAGTCTCTGTCAGCTTTTGGTTAAAATTTGATATTTCTCCCAATATTTCTACTAAAATTAGATCTAAAGACTATAGGCTGGGAATGATGGCTTATGTCTGTAATCCCAGGGCTTTGAGAGGTAAAGGTGGGAAGATCGCTTGAGTTCAGAAGTTAGAGGCAGCAGTGAGCTATGATCATTATGATCACTTCAGTCTTGGAGACAGACTGAGACCCTGTCTCTTAAAATAAATAAATAAATAAATACATAAATACATAAATAAAAACATGAGTTTCCTAAACAAACAAAAATTGATTGCCATTGATTTTATTAGACAGCATATTAGAATATAATATATGGCCATAATAGAATGCACCTACAATATTATGAGAACAAAAGGGATCATATCTCATAGAGCATCTTGGAACTACACATGGCTTGACTCTGGCTTCATCTCCTGGGTCTGGCTACAAACATTTACTAAGGCTTGAAACATCTGTACTTTTTAATTTTGGTTTCCTTCACTCAGTATTTTCCAAGATCAGCTTTTTGTAGCTGGTTCTGTCCATTTCTGGCTGTTTCTAACTACTACTCTGTCCCCTACAACCTGGTGTTTCAGAATCTCATCCTGAAGAAACCAGACTCTGATAAGCCAGTGAAGTTGCTCCTAAGGAACTCTCCATAGTTTGGAATGGCACCTAGAACACAAATCCTACATTCTTTATTCCTTGGTATGTTCTTTAGGCGACCTACTGAATGCTCTGGGAGCAAATAAATCACTCCAATGGACTCTCAAGTAATAATCATAAAAAGAAAATGATTAAAGATTCTTTGCAGAACCCAAAGGAAGCCTTCCTCTGAGGATACAGAAATGCTTTCATAACTAATTCCTACCTCATGCTTCTTCACTTGGAACTACTCGGAGGGGGTCTAAAATATCAAAATAATGATACAACCTATATGTGTTATTCTAAATTATAGCAATACTGAACTATAAAATAAATGTTAGGAAAATAAATAAAACTGTAAGCATTCCTGAGAATACTTTGTAGTTATACATATAAAGTGTTTATACGTATCTATAATGTATTTTAATCATTTATTGAGTATCCCTTTCACTGATACTCTATGTTTGTGCTTCATCTACTTCTTGTACAGTCAAATGTGGTTTTCACACTTTCCTGAAGCCTTATTTATCACTAACAAACTTCCTTAGGTTAAGGATGAGGGCTCACAATTTCTACAGGTGATACATTTTGATTTCTTTTTCCTTTCTTCTTTGTTTTAATTTTTTTTTTTTTTTTTTTTTTTTTTTTTTTTTTTTTTTTTTGAGATGGAGTCTCTCTCTGTCGCTCAGGCTGGAATGCAGTGGCACGATCTCTGCTCACTGCAAGTTCCGCCTCCCGGGTTCAAGCCATTCTCCTGCCTCAGCCTCCCAACAGGCGCCCGCCACCAAGCCCGACTAAGTTTTTTGTATTTTTGGGAGAGACGGGGTTTCACCATGTTAACCAGGATGGTCTCGATCTCCTGACCTCGTGATCTGCCCACCTTGGCCTCCCAAAGTGCTGGGATTACAGGCGTGAACCACCAAGCCTGGCACACATTTTGATTTCTAATGTAAGATATCTAAACTCAGATATCTAGGGAATTAAGTGTATCCTTCAAACACCAAAGTAAGTGCACAAACCTAATGTGCAATTCTCAGTCAAATATGTTACTCATATTCTATGTGACTGTGAAGAAATGGCATTTACCTGTAAGACAATTCACTAGAGTAGCTCCATTATAGTGTTTGGTAATTCCAGTAAATTACACTTTAATCATAACCTGTTACACAATGCCATTTATAACCTAGCAAATCTCCATCCTTACTTTTTCCCATTATACCTGGCTCAGTCTCTTCTGGTGATAATCACATGTAATGTTGTACCATTTCAAAAGTGTGCTTTGGAAACTCAGGCCACCATGCCCTTATTGTTTCCACTTTTTAAATGTTTACTTATTTATTTATTATTTATTTATTTTTTATTTTTTATTTTTTTGAGGCAGGCTCTCACCTGTCACCCAAGCTGGGATGCAGTGACAGGATTATGACTTACTGCTGTCTCGCTCTCCCAGGCTCAAGCAATCCTCCTGCCTCAGACTCCTGAGCAGCTGGGACTACAGGCATGCACCACCACTTCCAGCTAATTGTTTTTGCTTTTGTAGAGATAAAGTCTCATCATGTTTTGCTAGACTGATCTGGAACGCCTGGGCTCAAGCAATCCTCTCACCTTGGCCTCCCAATGCTGGGATTACAGACATACACCACTGCACCTGGCAGTGCAGAGTGCCTTACCTCTTAGGTAAGCAAGAGGTAGATGACTCTTGCTTACCTAAAGAACTTTGGTTCATTTTTCAAAAAGAAGAAGCACTCTACTCTTTCTCCGAATTTGTCTAATTTCCAGGAAAATCACTTGCTCCCCCACATTTATTTACACTCATCTACATTTTAATACATATTACAATATGTTATGTATTTATTTTCTCTCATTGACAGTGAAGTCCAGGAGGGCAAAGATTTTGCTTTACCAATCTGCATAGCCTTAAAATGAATCACAAGGCCCAACACATTGTTAAATATCAAATAGGCTTTATCCATTTCTCAAGAAATATTCTTAAGAAATTGTCATTTCAGTTTTTGAAATTATTGTTTGCATTATTGCTTCCACCAACTGAAACAGCATTTAAGCACAAGATTGACATTCAGAGGATCTAAAACTAGATTGCCTGAATTTGAAAACCATTTCCAAATGTACTGCCTATGCCATTCCCGAAAGTTACTTATGATGTCCCTGTCACCATTTCACACCTTTTAAATTGAAATAATTAGTAATACTTACTAAATAAAATTTAAGTAACTACTTGACAACTTAATTACAGATCTTAACACAATGTTTTGCAAAAATGTAAACTATCAATTGATATTAATTATTTTAGTATTACTTTTCATAGTAGTAGCAAGGTGTTTATCCTGGCAAGTTGTATTATATTATTTTAAACAATCTGTTAAATTCACTTTTTTTTTTGGTCCAGTAAAATTGCTTGAGAAAATTTAGTGTTAAAACATTTAAATTACCTATCAATGTAAACCCTAGTTTCAGCAGAAGAACTAACATCAAATTAAAGTGTGAAATGTAATTTTAATGATGACTATAACATGCTCTTTGTTAGAAAACATAATCCTTATCTTATTTCATTTATCCCAAATTTGTTGGTGTTTTATAATAGAAAATGTATATCCTCTTTAAAAGAATAGATTTTATTTTATATTCTGCTATGCTTTCTGGGATGGGCTTTCTGTGTAATGCAACGAATTTACAAATATTTTTTAAATAAAAATCACAGCCTCTAGGTCTTATTTTAACTCATTTCCCTTGGCATTTCATATTTGATGTAATTTTATCAGGACTGTTCACACTATAATTTTACACTGTTTATTAAAATGAAAATAGCCCTCAAGAGATAAGCCAAGTGAAGTGGAATTTTAAAAGTGATTTTTGTTGCATTAAGAGAAACTAGAGTCAAAATTATATTCATAATCGTGTTAAGAAATAACAGGCCCATTTATATGCAATATAAACATTAAACAGTAAAATTTGTTAAAAATAAAATCCAGATTTGCAAATTTTTAAAAAATAAAATCCAGATTTGCATGACCTTTAATTTCTACATATAATTAACAGGTAAAAGTAGATACTTTCGGACAAACAAAAACTAATTATTCTCCAGCAAACCTGCACAAAAAAAGTATACTAACAGATAATCCCTTTCATGCAGAAGGAAAATAATGCCAGATGAAATTACCTTAAAATAGGAGGAAAAAGGCGAATTCGAGTGCATATTGAATATATATATATTATTGATACTGTTTTATGTGAGACATAAAATGTATGTAGATATAAAATATATGAAAGTTCCACCACAAAATGTGGAATATGATAAACATCTAAAGTGTTGTAAAGCCATTATTTGATCTAGGAAGTAATAATGTACTAATTCATAGTAGACTCTAATAAGTCAAGTATGTATGTTATAACCTATAGAATTCCTACTAAGAAACTTCTAAAATAATGTACAATTAGTGAGATAAAGCTAGGAAAATTACAATAACTTGAAAAAGTAGAATTATTAAAATGAAAAGAAAAGGAAAGAAACCAACAGCTTGATCAAAAAAAAAAATCGATTAACAGAAAGAATTGGCATAGCTTTCTAGAAATATCAAATATAACACTAAATGCTCATGGAGTAAATAATCCAATTATAAGATTCCAATCACCAAACTAGATTTTAAAAGAAAATAAATTATACGTTGTGTGGCAGACAAACATTTCTCAACTCCCTGGCCTCCTGGTCTTCAAGACTTTGCGTTATTACACACTTTTCCTGGCTACCCTGAGTGTGGTCAGGACCTGTGTCTTACTTTAAAATGTTAGATTATTACAAAGTTTATGGATATAGCACCTCATTATGTTCAGTTTTAATACAGAAATCCCCTCATTTTAGCACACTCATTCTAGAGATTCTTCTTGCTGGCTTCATGAAGTAAGCCACAATACAAAGACAATGTAGCAAGAAACTGTGGACAGCTTCAGGGAACTGCAGGTGGCCTCCAGGAGCTGAGTAGCCTGCAGGTGACAACCAGGAAGAATTTGGGACCGTCAGACCTTTAATTGCAAAATATAAATTCTTACCACACATGAATAAGCTTAGAAGTAGATTCTTTCCCAGTTGGATCTCCAGTTAAGAACACAGCAGAGCCACAAATTTGACCGCAGCCTAGTGACACCCAAGCAGAGAAATTAGCTAAGCCATATCCAAACTTATGACCCACAGAAAGTGCGATGTAATAAATATAGGTTGTTTTAAGATGTGAAAACAATATTTAATTTGTGATAATTTGTTTGGCATTAATAGAAAATTAATGCATATTACTTAGAAAAATGTTTAAATACTTTTAAGTCTTTAATCCATCATCAGTTAATGTTTTTTATAAGGTGTAAGAAAGGGATCCAATTTTAGCTTTCCACATATGGCTAGCCAGTTTTCCCACCACCGTTTATTAAATAGGGAATCATTTCCCCATTGCTAGTTTTTGTCAGGTTTGTTAAAGATCAGATGGTTGTAGATGTGTCGTGTATTTCTGAGGCTTCTGCTCTATTCCGTTGGTCTATATATCTGTTTTGGTCCCCGTATCATGCTGTTTTGATTAGTGTAGCCTAGGCAATACCATTCAGGACATAGGCCTATGCGAAGACTTCCTGACTAAAACACCAAAAGCAATGGCAAGCAAAGCCAAAATTGACAAATGGAATCTAATTAAACTAAAGAGCTTCTGGACAGCAAAATAAACTATCAGCCAAGTTAACAGGCAACCTACAGAATGGGAGAAAATGTTTGCAATCTGTCCATCTGACAAAGGGATAATATCCAGAATCTACAATGAACTTAAACAAATTTACAAGAAAAAAACAAACAACCGCGTTGAAAAGTGGGCAAAGGATATGAACAGACACTTCTAAAAATAATACATTTATGCCGCCAAAAAAAATGAAGAAAAGCTCATCATCACTGGTCATTAAAGAAATGCAAATCAAAACCACAATGAGATATTATCTCATGCCAGTTAAAATGCGATCATTAAAAAGCCAGGAAACAACAGGTGCTAGAGAGGATGTGGAGAAAGAACGCTTTTACACTGTTGATGGGAGTGTAAATTAGTTCAACCATTGTGGAAGACAGTGTGGCGATTCCTCAAGGATCTAGAACTGGAAATACCATTTGATCTAGTAATTCCATTACAGGGTATATACCCAAAGGATTGTAAATCATTCTTCAATAAAGACACATGCACACATATGTTTATTCCAGCACCGTTCACAGCAGCAAAGATTTGGAACCAACCCAAATGCCCATCAATAATAGATTGGATAAAAGAAAATGTGGCACATATACACCATGGAATACTATGCAGTCATAAAAAAGGATGAACTCACGTCCTTTGCAGGGACATGGATGAAGCTGAAAACCATCATTCTCAGCAAACTAACACAAGAACAGAAAACCACACACTGCATGTTCTCATTTGTAAGTGGGAGTTGAACAATGACAATACATGGACATAGTGTGCGGGTGCATCACATACCAGGGCCTCTCGGTGGGTGTTGGGCTCCGGGGAGGGATGGCATTAGGAGAAATACCTAATGTAGATGACGGGTTGATGGGTGCAGCAAACCACCATGGCACATGTATACCCATGTAACAAATCTGCACGTTCTTCGCATGTACCTCAGAATTTAAGGTATAATTAAAAAAAAAAAAAAAAAAAAAGAAAAAAAAGGAAAAATCTTTAAATTCATAGATGCAGAAAAGTTGCAAACAAACATGTGGAGAGATATTTATCAAGCAAATAGCAACCCAAAAAGTTATTCTGCTAAGTGAACTTTAACACAGAAGGATAAGAATGACAAAGGGATATTTCATAATAAAATAGTTATTCTAAAGAACAATATGACAGGCTTAAATTTTGTAATTCATAGTTCATCCTCGAAATATGTGCAACAGAAACTAAAACTAAAAAAAAGTACAAAATTCATAATTATACAGAATTATTTTAAAATAATTCTTTGAGATACAGATACAAAAATCAAAACGTCCACAGAAATATTGAATATTTGGAAAACGAATGTAAAAATTTAACAGTAGCACATGTATAGAACACTGAATGCAAGACTTAAAGTTTGCATATCCTTTTAAATAAATGCATGTGAGCTGGGCCAAAATTAACATACTGAACACTAATACTATGTGTCAACAAATTTTAAATAATTTAAATCTTATTTCATTTTGTATATATAAAATTAAAATTTAATTACACATTCTTCATATTCAAAATCATGAAAACATTTTGATATTAATCCATGTGTTTCTAAGAAAAGTAAAATAAGACATAAAAGTATAAATTAGTAAACAAAATAATAATAAAGCATAGCGTATCAAAACTTGTAGATGCAGTTAAATCTGTTATAAGCATAAAATTTATAGTCTCTAATGCACCTATTACAAAAGAAAATAGGACACATATTAATCAAGATATCATCTAAAGAATACAGGTTTGACTGTAAAAGTCATTCTCCACCTCAATTAGCTGAAAAAAATAAGATAAAATGCTTCAATATCATTCTGTCTTAAGGTAAGTAAAAGTTGAAGATAACATTTGTAACATATTTCTCTCCTTTCAGAGTTTATGGCTAATTATTTTTTTTAAAAGATTTGTCTTCTATTACACTCTTAGAGAACGAAAGTCACAATCAACGAACATATTCATGACAGCAAATTTGCACTAAAGTTTCCTGTTCAACTATTTTTAACTAATTCTGTCCTAAATGCATGTAATCAGACTTTCATGTAAGTCACATTGGTAATCTTTAAGTTAACATTCTTTAAAATATAGTACAAAAACATGTAAGCAACAACACACTTTCATTATTTCTTATTTCTATATAATTCTTAACCTTCTATATAATCTAGAAGTTTCCTTTAATATTTAAAGAGCATCTGAGATAACTGTACTAGATAACAGGGCTATGTGCCTAATTGTGCCAATGCCAAGCTCATTAAAAATATTTACTCATTAAATGCATGCCAAGGGAATTATTGAATAAACAGTAGATAGATACATTATGAATAAAATAATTTACAAAGGAAATTATATCAGATAATCTTATGTCCTGTGCATGAAATGTTAAAAGCAAGCATCAACTTTATTTAATTCACGATTTTATTTAATATATGTTAAGTAAGTGCTTGTTATGTTTTAAGTATAAATGCAATGATGATTAAAAATGGTATGGATTGGCCTGGTGCGGTGGCTCAAGCCTGTAATCCCAGCACTTTGAGAGGCCAAGATGGCCAGATCACGAGGTCAGGAGATCGAGACCATCCTGGCTAACATGGTGAAACCCTGTCTCTACTAAAAAAATACAAAAAACTAACCGGGCGAGGTGGCGGGCACCTGTAGTCCCAGCTACTCGGGAGGCTGAGGCAGGGGAATGGCGTAAACCCGGGAGGCGGAACTCGCAGTGAGATGAGGTCCGGCCACTGCACTCCAGCCTGGGTAACAGAGCGAGACTCCATCTCAAATAAATAAATAAATAAATAAATAAATAAATAAATAAATAAAATGGTATGGATTATAAAAAACTTGAAAATATAATGAGAAATAGGATTACTTTACATATCTTATATCTCTACATAATATGTGCTATGAACTGAGCTGCATTCTCCAAAAATTTAAATTTTGAAGCCCTAATCCCCCATGGGATGGTATTTGGAGATGAGGACATTGATTTAGATGAGGTCATGAGTATAACATCACCATAATTGTATTGGCGCCCTTATAAAAAGAGACCAGACCAGACAGCTAGAGTCTGGTCTCACTCAGGCTCATTCACACTCCTGCTCTCTCTCTCTGTTATGNATAAATAAATAAATAAATAAATAAATAAATAAATAAAATGGTATGGATTATAAAAAACTTGAAAATATAATGAGAAATAGGATTACTTTACATATCTTATATCTCTACATAATATGTGCTATGAACTGAGCTGCATTCTCCAAAATTTAAATTTTGAAGCCCTAATCCCCATGGGATGGTATTTGGAGATGAGGACATTGATTTAGATGAGGTCATGAGTATAACATCACCATAATTGTATTGGCGCCCTTATAAAAAGAGACCAGACCAGACAGCTAGAGTCTGGTCTCACTCAGGCTCATTCACACTCCTGCTCTCTCTCTCTGTTATGAGACAGTACAGCAAGAAAAAGACCAAATGCAAGCCAGGAAGATGGCCCTTCCTCGGAACTGAATCTGATGACATCTTATCTTGGACATCCTCTCCTCCAGAACTGTGAAAAATATATGTCTGTTGGTAAGCCACTTGGCCTATTTAGTTATAGCAACCCAAGTTGACTAATACAGCACAGCTTAATTTTCAGAAATATTTTAACTAAACTACCAATTTCATATTTTAATAAGTAGCTACAAATCTTACCAGAGTAAGTTGGATGCTCTTGTGTGACTACAGTTGTGCCACACAGAGTCCATCATTCCCAGTAACTTTTTGATTTGCTTTGGAATTGCTGCTGTGCCATGTACTTTTACAATATCACATGTAATGACAATAATCTACTGTTCTCAATAAAGAATGTTATGCATATGTATTCTGGTTTCCCATAGCAACTTAATAATTAGATTTTTATAAATTATATCAGCCCTTAGTGAAATTTATAACCTTTCTATGAAACCTGTTTTAGGGATTCTCATTATTGACTTCAGAGGCTATACAAAATAATTTTTAAAAAGCCTATGTTGAAAGACAGGCAAATACCACAAATAATTTATTTCCAAATAATTCATTAATTTAGCATATTCATATTGAGTATATCTTATATGCCAAGTGCTCTACCAGTTCTGCAGATTCAATTGCAAGACAATTAGCCACAGTTTTAACCTTCATAGAGTTTACCATCTCTTATGGACAGAAGTGGGTACCCTACAAATGTATCCATTAACATCCTAACCTCTAGTGCTAGAGTATGTAACTATATTTGAAGATAAAGTTTTTAAAGAGGTGATTTAGTTAAAATAAGTTATTTGGGGTGAATCTTAGTCAAATCTGTCCGGTGTCTTTAAAAGGAGAGAAAATCTGGACACACAAGAAACACCAGAGGTGTGCCCTCACAATAGAAAGGTCGTTTGAGAACAAGGTACTGTCACTGTAAAAAGCACAAATATTTTCACTACAATTGAGTTACAGCAGTTAATCACAGTGAGAATTTATGCTGTGGAATAACCTCACAAACTGAATGCGAGTTTTGTATATTAATACTGCTTTAGTCAATTCATCCATTTAGAGTGCATTTAATCTAGGTTTTGGAACATTTTACCGCTTCTGGAATTATTTCTTGAAATTTGTAAGTGACATATTGTCCGCTTACTTCAAGTATACATTAATGCTTTGGAATCTATGACATATGTGTTATTTCTAAATTATATCAACATAATGACCAGATATAGTTTGGAAATAACACATATATTATAGGTTCCAAGACATTAATACATACTTCAATAAAAAATAAAAATGTATTTATCAGTATAAACCTCATGCTACTAGTGTGTGTCATTTTAGCAATATTAATATCAAAGATATTAATCTGTAAAGTTCATCATCTTGTTTCCTGAGAATTAGCAAAGGATAAGTTTACATTATTTTAATTATTTTAATATATTTAAGATGTTTCAAATGGTACTGGGCATATACCCAAAAGATTATGAGTCATTCTACTATAAAGACACACTCACATGTATGTTTATTGCAGCACCGTTCACAATAGAAAAGACTTGGAACCAACCCAAATGTCCATCAATGATAGACTGGATAAAGAGAATGTGGCATATATTAATCATGGAATACTATGCAGTCATAAAAAAGGATGTGTTCATGTCCTTTGCAGGAACATGGATAAAGCTGGAAACCGTCATTCTCAGCAAACTAACACAGGAACAGAAAGCCAAACACTGCACGTTCTCACTCATAAGTGGGAGTCGAACAATGAGAACACATGGACACAGGGAGGGAAACATCACACACGAGAGCCTGTCGGTGTGGGGAGCACTAGGAGAGGGATAGCATTAGCAGAAATACCTAATGTAGTTGACAGGTTGATGAGTGCAGGAAACCACCATGGCATGTATGTACCTATGTAACAAATCTGCATGTTCTGCACATGTATCCTAGAACTTAAAGTATAATAAATATATGTATATACACACACTTTCTCTCTATATATACCCACACTATATATATACACACACACACACACATTATATATATATATATATATGTATACACACACACTATATATATAGATAGAGATATAGATAGATAGGTAGATATAGATATACTAACCATGGAAGTGTTAATATCAAAAGTAATGAACATGTAGAAGAGATAAGCACAGTTATCCTGACAAAGGCCCTTCCATGCCAAACTCACAGTTTGCTTTTTATGAGGTCACCCTGGGAAGTCCTTGAAGAGCTTAGTAAAAAAATGGCAGAATCATATTTTTATCTGAAAAGTCTAAGCTGGAAGAATTGTGAAGAGGAGCTCAGAGTAGGATTTCACCAGATATAATTCCATATAGCAGTGGTTTAGTGGGATTATACGTCATGTTAAAAAAAGAAGAAAAGATTTCTGTTATCAAGGAAAATAAGAAAAATAACTTTAAGGCCGGGCGCGGTGGCTCAAGCCTGTAATCCCAGCACTTTGGGAGGCCGAGACGGGTGGATCACGAGGTCAGGAGATGGAGACCATCCTGGCTAACCCGGTGAAACCCCATCTCTACTAAAAAACATACAAAAACACTAGCTGGGCGAGGTAGCGGCGCCTGTAGTCCCAGCTACTCGGGAGGCTGAGGCAGGAGAATGGCGGGAGCCCAGGAGGCGGAGCTTGCAGTGAGCTGAGATCCGGCCACTGCACTCCAGCCTGGGCGACAGAGCGAGACTCCGTCTCAAAAAAAATTATAACTAAATTTGATAGAACATTGGTTATGCTGAAGATGTTGTGCTATACCTTTTATTTGAGTCATCATACTTATTTCCAAAAATATACTTATGGTTTCTCGAGGCAGGCACAGCTAGGAACTGTATTGAATTGATTACAGTAACGTTCCAAGTCTGATTGTTTTTTTCTATCTGTAACTAAGCTACTTAGTGGCATCTTTCCACATTAACTCCGGGCTTGCTGAACTATATAACTTAATTTGGCTAAAGATACAGTAGCAAAGTTATGTAAACCTACAAGATGTGAGAATAGCTTGCACTTTTGCTGCTTTTAGAACCATGTTGTCTGCTGCCTTCTGAACAAGCCCAGACTAGCCTTCTGGATGATGAGATACATAACCCAGTCACTACCCTACTCCTTGCCACCAGTGGGGGTAGTGAGTGGGTCATACTGCCAAACCGTTCAGGCCCCAGAAGACATGAGACAGTCTGAATTCAGTAGAGTTGAATTTATGTCAACAGAATCACTCAGTTGACCCACAGGTATATGAACAATAATTAATTGTTGTTTAAACTGCAAGTCACTGGGTTCATTTAGTAGTGAAAGTTGATATGTTCATATATATCTATTCTCTCCTTCTACCTTACTAAAATAACCAGAATTATGGTGCCCAATATTTATACTACATGCACAGTAAAAAATACTATTTCCATTGATTCTTTGCAGTTCAGCATAATTACGTGTCCCAGTTCGGGCTGGTGAGTTTGCTCAGTGAGGAATCCAGTGAGGTTATTGTTTTCCTGATTTAAAGGGATATTTGTGTCTATCCTTTACTCTCTCTGACTTCTTTTTGCATGGAATATAAATGAGATGCCAGGAGATGCACCAAGACTTCATAAAAACTGAGAGGCCACACAGTTTGGATAGAAGGGCGGGCAACTAAAAGAAGCTTGTGTTTGTGATAATCCAGCTACATCCAATCTCAAAGTGCCTACTTTTAGTATGACCTTTTACACGACAAAAGTAGCTCAACTCTGCTTTTACCCATTCTTAGCTTCTAAAAATGTTTTCAGCTCAATGCATTCATTGCTAGCAATATGTAAGTACTATTATTCACCACCAATATGATTAGAAAGTGAGATTTAAGAAAGTTAACTAATATTCCCATAATATTTATCTATTAGTGGATTATCTTTACAACTCCAAAATATGTATTAAGCACAAATTATGTGCTGATATTGTTTTAGGTACTGGGAAGTGCTAAAATTTAAATTCAGGCGGTCTGATTAGATAGCACATCTTCTGCAGTACTATTCCACATAGGTTCTTCATTGTAGCTCATCTCAGATTCCTTAATACACTAATGTGTATTATAACTTCGAAAATCACACCTTTGGCCGGGCGCGATGGCTCAAGCCTGTAATCTCAGCACTTTGGGAGGCCGAGACGGGCGGATCACGAGGTCAGGAGATCGAGACCATCCTGGCTAACACGGTGAAACCCCGTCTCTACTAAAAAAAAAAAAAAACTAGCCGGGCGAGGTGGAGGGCACCTGTAGTCCCAGCTACTCGGGAGGCTGAGGCAGGAGAATGGCGTGAACCCGGGAGGCGGAGCTTGCAGTGAGCCGAGATCGCGCCACTGTACTCCAGCCTGGGCGACAGAGCGAGACTCTGTCTCAAAAAAAAAAAAAAGAAAAGAAAAAGAAAAAAAAGAAAATCACACCTTTTAGAGCACTTTGTGGTACCATAGCTCTGACAAATTCAACTGGAAAATGCTTGTTCAGAGGTCTGTAAAACAACGAACAGGGAAACCAGTCAGTATACTATTGCCTTGTTTTAGGTGGTAGACAGTCAGTGGCTAAATGAATGGGGGTGCAATTAGGGGCTGGAGAAAGTAAAGACAAATGTTTAAGAGCATGGAATTCACTATAGAGTTTATGTGAAAGTGTTGGAAAGACTGGACTTCGCTGCTGTATTTGAGAATGTAAACCAAATGAGATTATTGGGAAAACTGCGACGTGCTCTGCTGGGAAATGTTAACTTTGAGTTGCCTATGCTAACCTTCAAGCAGTAAATGTGTCTTAATATGGGCCGGATATGCAAAAGAATGTAAAAATTATTTAATAACTGGTATATCTTGAGCACTGATCACTTAGAATGGAAACTGACTAGCATACTCTGCAGGTGAGTAACGACTTTATATCAGTGCAGTGTATATAGGAGTGATGTCAGAAAACCATGTCAAACTTAAAACAAATAGTTTACAAATAGGTGAAGAAAGGAAGAAAAGAAGAAGAGAAGACAAATAAACTAATAAGTGAATAAAAGAATAAAGAAGAAAGATAAATAGGGAAACAAGAAATGAAGAAAAGAGAAGGGAAGGAATAAAACATAAAAAATAAGCAAAATTATTTAATATCATTTAAGTTACATATTTTCTCTTAGATGCAGACAAATTAAAATAATATCTGCAAGAAGCACAGAAGACAAACTGATGCTCATTTGATGAATATAAATTGACTCCTACCTTACGAAGGCACTTTTCTAGGGGCAATAAGTAGAACAATGAGCAAGATAAATGAGGACCTTGTTTGAGGTGTATTTGTTGCCATTTGAGAAAGGTAGATATTGAATAAATAAACAAACCTAAAACACACATTTTACAGACACTGATATATGTTTTGAAAAAAGTAGAACAAGAAAATTATGGTAACTTTCATTCATATGTTCAAATTTAATGGTCAATAATGTGGTTGTAGGGATAGACTGTGCAATACAAATGCATCACTATTTATAGATTCCCATTCTATGAAAAACAGTAACAGCATTTGGAGGCTGGCAGCAAGAAAAAGGAGAGATTTGGGGCAATTTCCCATGTGCTGTTTTCCACTGCATTTTCTCTGTAGTTGTAATGTAGACTCACAAATAGATGTAGGTTGTGGTGTTGAAGCTGGCAGTTTAATAAAACTCCAAAAATAATCTGAATTACTTTCACCATAGCAGTCCAACTGACCAGAATTGATGACATGGAGAAAAACGCCTGAAGCGCATTGTCCAGAAACTGTGCAACTGATGGGAATGTCCTCTAATTTGGGTTTTCTTTACCATTGCTTCTGAATCTAAAGGGTCAGGATGCAGACACACTGGATCTGCAGTCAAAAGCAGTTGGTGAGTCTTCCCTTGTATTGGGTTGCACTAAAAACTAGTTTATTTTTTATTTAATTGGTAAGTCAGATAAGATAAGAGAGCCAAAATGTCTATGTGCTTTCTACAACATCTAAAAAACTTCAAGTATGCCACATATAATAATTTCAGTTTGAAGCTATAGAAAATTATCCTTCAATTTGGTGGTTAGCTCCTAAAATGTCACATAATTGCATTATGAGAAACTCTACTTAAGTGGCAAGTCTCAGAATTGATGTGTATGTGTTTGTGCGTGTGTGATTTATTCCCCAACTTCTGGAAGCTCTGTGTCTTACAAAAACATATAAGGTAACTATTATTTTCCAACATATAGAAAATGTCAGCATGATTTGGTCACTACAGTTTACCAGGTTTATGTGCTGTGAGAACTGTAAGATAGACAAGTTCCTTGGAGCATATATCATATGAAAAAAATAAAATAAAACAGAGAGCAGATATATATCTGAAACAAGATGGAAATATCTCTTATGAAAGACAGTGAACTTCTGCCATTTATTTTTATTTTTAATATGAGTAGAGTGAAAAATTAATGGCAGTCATTAGGAGAACTGAGTAACTATAATAAGGAACTGAGAAGTAGCTCCACGTTTGTTTCGTTAGGATAAGCTAATAAAACAACCTTAAAATCCTAGTAAATTTGTATGACAAAGATTAATTTCTTGCTTACACATAGTGTGATACAGATAACTCTGAACTGGTGGATTGGTGGATTTCTTGGGCAGCTATATTCTAATTGACATACTCAGGAATATGGAGGGTTTCCATCATGTGGCACAACTATTTTGGAATGTGTCACTTCCAGCCATGCTGGAAGATGCACTTTCAGGATAGGAAAGTGTGTAAATTATTATAATTACGTTTTTTCATCAATCCTAATAATACTGTGTTTCATTTCTGCCCACAGCTGTCCAGAGCTCACCCACATGGTCCTATCTGAATGCTGGGGGGTGGGGCAAAGTGATCTTCCTACGTGCTCAGGAGGAAAGTAAAATAATTTGATGAAATATGTTATTTTAATTTAATTATGTATATAATAAACAAATGTAATTTTCCCAAAACTATCAAACTTTTCCTTGAAATCTACTGCAATATTAAAAAGAGGCATGAGAGAAGTCAACCTTTCAAGTCCCTGATGGTTGGATATCTTGGGAATTCTTTTGGAAATGAGATATGGCTTTTGGTCAACTATTTTTGAAACAATAACTTTAATAATTTCCGTTTGACCCTTCCTGGAAATATAAATTTTATCCACACATCAGTAGCCATGTTTAAATGTTTGCAGATTATAGTATACCAGTTATAATTCTGAATTTAAGATCTGAAAAATGACTAGCAAAAAGACTTGAGTTCACCTGTGCCTGCCATGTAGCAGTCATGTAAACTCAATTTGTCTCTTGACACTCTTGAGTTCCACTGACACCAGCAGACCAGTGTTGTTTTAGATCCTGAAAGACTAAGGATTTTAACTAGATAACATCCAACATCTAACAATTTTCAACAATTCTGTATTTTTTTCTTTCTTCAAAGCTTAATTGTGCAGAAACATAAATGCAAGATCACTGGTCCCTTTAGTGAAACAGTTCAGAAAGGATCATAGTATGTCACAATGTGGACATCAGGTTTTTTCGAACAGTTAGTTCTATTTATTTCAGTAGTTGATAATAAGACTCAGACATTAACTGAAAAAAACATGGTGACTCTGTAATAGATCAGACATACTAGGATGTATAAGAAAATATAATACAATAACAATAATAACAGAATTAATGCAGTTATTAATTGTGTATATTTATATAAAACAAATAATTCCTTGGGGGTATGGCCTAAAAATTTCTTTCCTATGGATCTATACTTAATTATATCCTATCAGACATTTCTTTGAAGATGATTGGATTACTGTGCCTGTCCTTATACCCATCATGTTACTCATAGCAACTTTGTTTCTTTTTAAAACTTTGCTATGGTTTTTATACTTGGATTCTATATCTGTAATACACCCAGACATACTAAAATTGGAGAGCACATTTCAATTGGAACTGTTTAGTTCATTATTCATAGGTGCATTTTTGGTAATCTGTGTTTTTTTGGCAAATATTTTCTTTATTTAAAGTGTTGGTGAAGAAAGCAAAGTCTAGTATCTTTCAGAGACTATAATAAGGTAAGAGTTTTTGATATATTTGTTAAGCTAATTAAGCACTTCAGAATCTTTCTGAATTTAATATATTTGAATCTAAACATCTTCAAAGGGCATGTGATATCTGTCCATCCAATGGCATTTAGGCACCAAGTTTGCATACAGATTTACACTAGAAATCTGACTCAACTAAGGAAACACAAGATCTCTAGTAATCACATCTACAGGGGCAGGTTAAGTCTAATATAACATTGTTTTGCTTCTTTAGTCAATAGTATCAAAATTCATTGCTAAGAACTGTTCTTAAGATGTTAAATGCACTATTTCTGCTACATTTAATGAGTAAAAACTCTATGTCTCTCTATTTTACATCTACATTTTACTTTGAATCATGACAAATTTAGATTTGCCCACTTTGGAATTTGGTGATTTAAGGTTTTATTACACTTAAAAACTTGGGACATATAGTTGATTCCTTACATAATAGCCATTTCCAATCATTATTGCTGAAGAATAATGCAAAAAAAAGCATATGGTTAGCTCACAGCTTAAGTATAAAGAGTGAGTGGGCTTCACTATTCAATTTGAAAGATTGTCAAAGACTCCAGTAGAAGATTTACAAAGCAGTGGTATTCTAGAAGAAACTGAATAGTTTTCCACCATCTCCACACACTCTGTTGTCTATATAAAAGCAACTAGGGAAAGAGCACGCTCTCTTCTCCGGAAATAAGAATCTGTTTCTCCCCTCATCCATCTGAACTCCTCCACTCCCTAGGTTATACTTTATTTTGTGTCTAATATCTAATTATTGTTGTCTCATAAATAGCAGGGACCATATAGAGAAAAGCAGAACATATTTGGATGGCAGAAACAATATATTTTAAATTGGCTATAGTAAATTAACATGAGTTTATGTGGATTCGGAAGAATTTGTGAGAAGTAGCCAGTCTTCAAATTGCCATTTTCAGTTCTCAAAAGGGCCATCTGCTAGAGGGGGAAAGCACTGCAGCTAGAGTTTGCAATGAGAGGCAGATCACATTCTAGAGAAGCCACGAAGGGCAAAGCTTCAGCTTGCCTGGATTCCTCACACTAGGGATTGGCATGGACAAGGAGTCCTTGAAGAGTTGCTTCAAAACAAGCAAATGCACTCCCTCAGTATCACCAGCATTTGGATGTGAGTAGCACAGGTCATACTCAGAAGTCAACAACATTAAGAAGAGATACAACTTCTACCAAAAGATGAGAAGAAGATGCAAAAAGATATTTTTCCTTGTCCCCACAAACTATTACTGGAGCACAACCAACAAGATAGGACATTAACCCAAGAGAGAGAAATCATGGGAGACTGTTAAAATAATAACTTCTGCCATCTGCTAGTGGTCCACTGATTTAGTTAATAAAAATTAAAGAAAGACTGCTGGCACAACGAGCTATCAAGATGCTACAGAATGACAACTTTACATTTTTCTCCCCTCCACTCCCAGGCTAGCCCAATGAATTGTTCAGAGGCTGCTCCAAAGGCAAAGTTTAATAAGAATTATTTGGAAATGAACTCAGGGCTGAGTTAAGGCAGTTCAATCAAATCTGTGATGTTAATTTACAAGTGTAATTTTTGAATCTGCACATATGTCCCAATCCTGATTATTTGGATTTCTTTAACCATCATGTCAGAAAACTAGATGGGATTTGAATTCGATTGTTGTTCTAATTAATTACACACAAAAAGTAACAGTGACTTTTTTTTCCCCAGTGATTTCAATCCAGTGCCTAGAAGTACGATTTTTTCTTTGTATAACAGCTCTAAGATTTTATGACTGGTAGTGAGAAATTAAGGATTTGAGTATGCTGTTCTTTTGTTTTATTTAATCTAGTTTTCAGCCTTCTTTTTCCCTTCATGATTAGAGAATTCCTCATCCTCTTCCAATTATTCTATACATTTGGCTACCCAATCATTTAGGACATTTTCCTAAAGTAAGCATAGGGTTTTATGTGACCACAGGTGATAACAAATTAGCTACTCTGAGGTGCTACTTTTACATCACAGAAAATCAATGAGATTTCCACCGCAATTTGCCCCTTGTCAGCTGAATAACAAATTAAAAGTTATTATCATCAAAACTTAGGCTTACTCGACTCTATATCTTTCGCTATATAATGATTGCTGACAATATCAATTGAATTTGGCTAATATATGCCCAATACAATACATTTAATAAATGTATTGGGCAGCTGACCAATTAAAGGAAAAACTGAAGAATTATGTCTCAGAACGAATAAGAACTAGTAAAGTTACTAGGCATTGACTATCTCTTCATTGTGTTCTTCTATTAAAAGTCAAATTTCCACAATAGATTGCCACAGACTGAAGGAGAGGAACATTAATTGACTCAAGTTAAAACTATAAGCAATGGAACAAGAGTATTTACCAAAGAAAAATTTTGATGTCGTAAGAGGAAAAATGGATAGGCAGGCAAAAGCAACTAATGCCACTATTTTGCAAAACACATTAAAAATGTAAAAGTGAGTTAAATGAATAAAAACTTTTGTAATATAGAGAATTAAATCAGCAACAAGAATTAAATAAAATTCAGAAGTCACATTAAAGAAAAATCATTCATTGAAAAGCTTTAGGAATTCACCAAAATCCAGGAGAAATGTCAACATTAAGTTGACTAGCTTAGTATAAACAATAAAAACATATATATTGCAGAATCCATCAACAATAAATTCTGCAGCATGCAAGTAACAAACTATAAACTTAGCACAATTGTCTATTGTTATTTTCTACTTATAAATGGAAAAAGCACCTCATCCATAATAAAACTAATCACTCCATCTGTGTTATGGATTCAAATTTTACTAATTTTTTAAGGATCACATTGTATCTACGAATATCTCTTTTTTGATAAAGTATATTTAAACACTTTGTATATATGGCATCAATCTCATCAACATTTAAATATAATAAATTAAACCTTACAATCAAATATTAAGATTAAAGTCATTCCAAAGGAACATTAATATAGATTCTTAAAGTAGAAAACTTGTTTTAGAATTCACCATAAGTATAAACATGTGTGTATCTGCTTGTGTGTGTTTATGAGATCTGTAAAATTGCAACTTAGTGAGAAAATTAGAGTATATTCAAATAAATGTAGTGATACAACCAATTAGTCATATGAAATATTAGCCTAAAACAAAAATCAATTTAAGATAAAATAATTATTATAAAGTTAAAATATAAAAATGGGAGGTGAAGGACCTCTTCAAGGAGAACTATTAAACTACTGCTCAAAGAAATCAAAGAGGACACAAATAAATGGAGAAACATCCTGTGCTCATGGATAGGAAAAATCAATATTGTAAAAATGGCCATATTGCCTAAGTAATTTAGAGATTCAATGCTATTTCCATTAAATTACCATTGAAATTCTTCATAGAATCGGGAAAACTACTTTAAAATTTTTATAGAACCAAAAAATAGCCCAAATAGCTAAGGCAATCCTAAGCAAAAAGAACATAGGTAGAGGTATCATACTGAAATGGGAAACGTTCCCTTATCCCCCTCACAGGGTATGTTATGGGGGCGTGGCTCATTTCTTAGGTGTCCTGAAGCTCGAACCCCTAAGGGGAGCATGCAAACAGGAAGATTGTGTAGAATGTGGGCTCCTACTCCACGGCAGCATCTAAGGTTAAGCGTTTACAGCCCCTGAAGCCCCAGTGAGTGTATGTACTAGTGTGTGCTTTCAGTTCGGCTGTCCACAGGTGGTTTGGGTTAATTAACTCAATTAGACCCTCTCCTAATCCCAAGGGCAGAGGGTTTTCTATATCCTAGGGTTCTCGTCTTAGTGTACCAGAATAATCAAATTACACGTGGGCTTAGTGAATGGGTGCAAGGTGTTATTGAGTGGTAAAAGTAGCTCTCAGCAAATGGATGGTAGCCAGAAAGGACATGGAGTAGAAAGGTGGTCTTCTCCTAGTGTGGGGCCGCTCAGTGGTCAGGCTCTCCTCCAACCGCTGCCAAATTCCATCTAGTGTGGATAGCCTGCCAGAGTCTGATGGTATATTCTTCTGCCAGTGTGTTTCACTCAATGGTCAGTGGCTTTTGTGTGTGTCTCCTAGGGTCTCAGGGTATTGACAGGCACAGAATGAAGAGTGTGATAGGCCAGGGTGGTCTTGAAAAATGCAACACTTGGGCACAAAACCAGAAATGCCTGCCCTCACCTATGTCCATGGGCACAGGCCCAAGGGTAGAGCCCCAGTCAGGGACCCCACCCTTCTCTACTCAGCACTTCCCTGCCTCCCTCGTGTATCATTTCTCCCTTCTGAAGAGGTACATGTAACAGCTGCTAGAATATGGACTATGACCAGTCTTAGCTACTTCCTGCTGACAGGAGGCACTTTTTGGGGAAAAACAGCAGTCAGATTCCTCCCAGAGGTCTACCTAAGGGTTCTTGGCAAAGGGGAGCCATTATCTGAGGCCCCAGTTGCCTGACCATTTGGAGTTTGATGGCTTCTAGGCGTGAGAAAACAAACAAACAAACAAACAAACAAAGTTTTATAAGGTTTTGTATGCATAGGTTGAACATGTGTATTATACAAGGAAAGAATCTATGCTGAAGATTATGGAGATAATAATTGAAATATACTACCATCATTGTGCTCCGAGCTATTTCACCCTGGTGAGAGAAATTAAACCTTGAATGGGAGGAGTTACACTTTAGAAGAGAGTTAACTATTCTCGTCATATCCTTAGCGTTTGCCAGGTGTACCCTGGGAACTCTGGGGTGGTGGGCCAGGTTGCTTAGCAAATGCAACATTTGGACACAAAAACAGAAATGCCTGTCCTTACCTAGGTCCATGGGCACAGGCCCAAGGGTGGAACCCTAGTCACAGATCCCACACTTCTCTACCCAGCACTTCCCTGCCCGCCTCCCATATCAGCACAACCTGACTTTGGATTATACTGTAAGGCTACAGGACTCAAAACAGCATGCTACTGGTATAAAAACATATGACCAACGAAACAGAATAAATAACTCAGAAGTAAATAACTTGACAACCCTGACAAAAACAAACAATTAAGAAAAGATTCCATAATAAAGGCTGCTGGGAGATCTGGCTAGTCATATGCAGAAAATTGAAACTGAACTCCTTCCTTACACCATATACAAAAAGTAAATATAAAATTCAAAACTATAAAAACCCTAGAAAAAAATCTAAGCAATACCTTTCAGAACATAAGCACAGGCAAAATTTTCATGATGGAAATGCCAAAACCAATTACAACAAAAGCAAAAATTGACAATTGGAATTTAATTAAACTAAAGAACCTCTGAACAGCAAAAGAAAAGAGTGAACAGACAACCTACAGAATGGGAGACACCTACAAAGAGCTTAAACAAATTTACAAGAAAAAAAAAACATCACTAAAAGTTAGGCAAAGGACAAAAACAGGCAATTCTAAAAGAAAACATACATACTGCAAACACACATATAAAAAAGCCTCAACATCACTGATAATTAGAGAAAAGAAAAGATAAAAATAAAAAAAAATAAAAATGAGATATCATCTCACACCAGTCAGAATGGTGACTATTTAAAAAGTTCAGAAGCAACAGATGCTGGCACAATTGTGGAGAAAAAGGAATACTTTTATATTGTTGGTGGAAGAGTAAATTAGGTCAACCATTTTGGAAGACAACGTAGTAATTTTTCAAAGATCTGGAGACAGAAATACCATTTGATTCAGCAGTCCCATTACTAGGTATATACTCAAAGGAATATAAATCATTCTATTACAAAGATACAGGTGTGCATATGTTCATTGTTAACACTATTTACGAGAGCAAAGATGTGGAATCAACCTAAATGCCTATTAATGATAGACTTGATAAAGAAATCTGAACCATGAAATCATATGCAGCCATAAAAAGGAAACAGGTTATGTCCTTTGCAGGGACACGGTTGGAGCTAGAAGCCATTATTCTCAGCAAATTAATACAGGAATAGAAAACCAAACACTGCCTGTTCTCACATGTAAGTGGGAGCTGAAGAATGAGAATATATTGACACATGGAGAGGAATAACACACACTGGGGCCTGTCAGATCAGGGAGGGAGCATCAGGAAAAGTAGCTTATAAATGCTGGGCTTAATACCCAGGTGATGGGATAATCTGTGCAGGATACCATGGCACACATTTACCTATGTGACAGCCTGCACAGTCTGCACATGTACACCTGAACTTAAAAAAAAAGTTGAAAAAAAAAAGTGACACTATATCAAAAACTGAAAAAGAGAAAGCTTAATCCATAGCATGAGTGAGATTGTCTTACATAAATGCGAAAGGATGAAGCCCTAAGGAAAATTTTAATTGAAGTGTCTCAATAAATTTTAAATAATCCATGTAGAAAAGCATAAAGAAAAGCAGCAATTGAACATACTTGCTCAAGGATGATAAAGTGTGTCTGTTGTTATGAGATCATTTTCAATGTGTATCTCAAATTCTGCCATAGTCCAGATCATCTGAGCAAAGGCAATTATAATGAAGACTGATTGTACAGAGAAACATTCAAGGATAGTAAGACATTATCTTGCTCCCTAATCCAGCCTCAATTTTCTGTATGTATTGTTTGCAAAGGGCATTTGTCAGCTTAAAAAAAAAAATGAAATGACACCAAGGAATTGGGGAAGACAAGACACAAGTTTTTAATAGATGCTATATGGTGTGAGGAAACAAGTTTGCGCACATTTAAAGAGATTTCCTTCCATATTGAGTTTAAAAGTCATAAATTTACAATAGTCACAATCTTTTGGTCTATATAATTTTACATAGAACTTCTCAGAAGTTATGTATAACAGTAAAAAAAAAAGGGTTAATTCAAAATTAAGAATCATTGTATAAATGTATCAGAAGGGAAAATAATTGTCATGGAAAAGATGATGATAAGATGGAGATATATGTTCTTCTCTGGTTGAATAAAAAATAATGTGAAATAAAGAAGACCAAAGGACAGTGTGGAGTTCCTAGATGCCAGTAATTGTTGGTTTGAAAAGAGGAAGAATAAGATAGTATAAATTTCAAAATAGAATTCCGGATAACAATAGAACCCTAGTTATTTGAATGAGTGAATAGAAAAGGAAATAACGTTGATCCAGACTCTAGACTTACTGTACTTATAAAAATGAGCAGTATTCAGCTGACTATTTCACAAGGGAGAAAGTATTCACAAGGAGAGTTTATATAAGAAGCACCAAGTTTAACATAAGAAACATCAGGACATGGTGGAGCAGAATACTTAATGCTTGTTTACGATGAAGGATTTCAGAAGGTAATATGGATTGGCTGTGTCCCTAGCCAAACACCATCTTGAATTCCCATGTGTTTTGGGAGGTATCCATTAGGAAGGAACTGAATCGTGGAGGCAGGCCTTTCTTTCCCATGCTGTTCTTGTGATAGTGAATAAGTCTCATGAGATCTGATGGTTTTAAAAAGGGAAGTTTGCCTGAACAAGCTCTCTTTTTGCCTGCTGCCATTCATGTAAGACATGACTTGCTATTCCTTGCTCTCTGCCATGATTGCAAGATCTCCCCAGTCACATGGAACCATCAGTCCAATTAAGCATCTTTCTTCTGTAAATCTCCCAGTCTCTAGTATGTCTTTATAAGCAGCATGAAAACAGACTAATACAGTAAACTGGTACCAGTAAAGTGGGATATTACTGAAAAGATACCCAGAAATGTGAAAGTTACTTTGGAACTGGGTGACAGGAAGATGTTGGAACAATTTGGAGAACTCAGAAGAAGACAGGAAAATGTAGGAAACTTTGGATCTTTCTAGAGACTTGTTGAATGGTATTAGCCAAAATGCTGAAAATAATATGAACAATAAAATCCAGGCTGAGGTGGTCTTGGATGGAGTTGAGGAACTTGTTGGGAACTAGAGCAATGGTGACTCTTGTTATGTTTTAGCAAAGAGACTGGTGGTGTGTTGTCCCGGTCCTATAAATGTGTAAAACTTTGAACTTGAGAGAGATGGGTTAGGGTATCCGGCAAAAGAAATTTCTAAGCAGCAAAGCATGCCACAGTTGACTTGGGTGCTGTTAAAGGCATTCAGTTTTAAAAGAGAAGCAGCATAAAAGTTCAGAAAATTTGTAGGATGACAATGTGAAAAAAAAAAAAATCCCATTTGCCAAGAAAAAATTCAAGTGGCCTGCAAAAATGTTCCTAAGTAATGAATCTAAATGTTAATCACCAAGACAATGGAAAAAAATGTCTCCAGGGCATGTCAGAGGTCTTTACAGCAACCCTTCTCATCACAAGTCTGGAGGTTTAGGAGAAAAAAAGAAAAATGGTTTCATGAGCTGAGCCCAGGGTCCCTGTGCTGTGTACAGCCTAGGGACTTGGTTCTCTGCATCCCAGTCACTCTAACCAGGGTTGAAAGGGGCCAACATAGAACTTGGACCATGCTACAAAGGGTACAAGCCCCAAGCCTTGGCAATTTCCATGTGGTGTTGAGCCTGCAAGTGTATAGAAGTCAAGAACTGGGGTTTGGGAACCTCCACCTATATTTCAGAGGATGTATGAAAACACCTGGATACTCAGGCAGAAGTTTGCTGCAGGGGGAAGGGACCTCATGGAGAATCTCTGCTAGTGCAGTGTGAAAGGGAAATGTGGTCAGAACCCCCACATAGTGTCCCTACTGAAGCACCTCCTAGTGAAGCTGTGGAAAGAGAATCAACCCCTTTCCTCCAGACCCCAGAATAGTAGATCCACTTACAGTTTGCACCACGTGCCTGGAAAAGCCATAGACACTCAACGTCAGCCTGTGAAAGAAACCAGGAGTGAGGCTATACCCTGCAAAGTCACAGGGGTGTAGCTGCCCAAGGCTGTGGGAGCCCACATCTTGCATCGGTGTGACCTGAACATGAGTCATGGAGTCAGAGGAGATCATTTTAGAGCTTTAAGATTTGACTGTTTTGCTGGATTTCAGACTTGCATGGGGCCTGAGGGCCCTTTGTCTTGGTCAATTTTTCCCATTTGGAATGGCTGTATTTGCCCAATTCCTGTACCCCTACTGGGTCTGGGAAGTAACTAACTTACTTTTTATTTACAGGCTCATATGCAGAAGGGACTTACCTTGTCTTGATGAGACTTTGGACTGTGTGGTCTTTTGACTTAATGCTGAAATGAGTTGAGACATTGGGGTACTTTAGGGAAGGCATGATTGGTTTTTAAATGTAAGGACATGAGATTTGGGAGGGGCCAGAGGTGGAATTATATGATTTGTCTGTGACCCCACTGAAATCTCATCTTGAATTCCCATGTGTTGTTGGAGGGACCTGGTAGGAGGTGATTGAATCATGGGGGCAGTATTTTCCCTTGCTGTTCGTGTGATGGCAAATAAGTCTCATAAGATTTAATGTTTCAAAAAAGGGGAGTTTTCCTGCACAAGTTGCCTTTTTTTGCCTGCTGCCATCCATGTAAGACATGACTTGCTCCTCCTTGCCTTCCACTATGATTGGGAGGCCTCCCCAGCCATGTGGAACTGTGAGTCCAATTAAACCTATATCTTTTGTAAATTGCCCAGTCTCAGATATATCTTTATTAGAAGCATGAAAGACTAATACAGAGGGTAACAGAGCAAGTACAGAAGTAGGGGTGGGAGAAGAAAGAGTTAACAATTTAAAAATGGGAGTAAACAAAAGTATGGGAGAAAAGGTGGATTTGAATGTACAAAATTAGCAGAGGATGACAAACACATACAAATATGGATAGACTCACCCTCCAAAAAAATGACAGAAGCTCACGCAGTCCTGAAGGGATCAGCTTGTTGAATTTTCCTCTTACCATTTTAATGGAAAATATTAGTTTATTTATTGACCACTCAAGATAAGATATAATAATAATCTTTGAGTATAACTTCAAGGATTTGGAATACTCTGGGAAAAGTCATAAATTCAATTAAAATATTATGCACTTATTAAAATAGCTAATATAATTTATAATCGAATTTAAAATACGTAATGAAATGAGTATTTAACATTTGAAAATAAACTGAAAATATAAAGGTAGTGGGAGTATAAATTTATACAATCACTTGGAAAACAAATTTGCTAAAACCTACTAAAACACCACATAGACATCCTGTGACCGAGCATTTGCACTCCTTGGCATTTATCAAAAATGATTACGAATGTTCAACGAAAGACTAAATAAATATCTAAATAAACCAAATAATACTCAAAGGTTTAATTTAAACTCTCAATAGCTCTGATGTGGCTAGAAAAATTCCTTAGAGTATATATATTTAGATATATATATGTGTATAATATACATTTTATATATATATATAAATAATTTAATATATAGATTTATATGCAAATTAAATGTTAATTTATATATATAAATAATTTATATATATAATTTGGAATAATACATAAAAATAGATACAAAGATCTTTTGAGATAAAACATTAATTGTACAAATTACATACAATTAATATAACATAATTCATATGTAAATAGTTGGTAGACAATTTCTGACATAAATTCTAAACTTATAAAACATTAAATTATTATATTTTGAAATGTCTATGTTTCAAAAACATCAAACACACTAAATTTCAAAAGAAAATTACAAATTGTTGGCTGGGTGCAGTGGCTCACGCCTGTAATCCCAGCACTTTGGGAGGCCGAGGTAGGGAATCACGAGGTCAGGAGATCAAGACCATCCTGGCTAACACAGTGAAACCCTGTCTCTACTAATAATACAAAAAAATTAGCCGGGCGCGATGGTGGGTGCCTGTAGTCCCAGCTACTCAGGAGGCTGAGGCAGGAGAATGGCCTGAACCCGGTAGGCAGAGCTTGCAGTGAGCCAAGATCACACCACTGCACTCCAGCCTGGGTGACAGAACGAGACTCTATCTCAGAAAAAAAAAAGAAAAAGAAAATTACAAATTGTAAATGATAGATACATATATTGTAGTTTGTTTTAATATCTTTAATATATTAAATTGTTATGAAAACCTTAATAATATGGTAATAAAATAGGTAGAAAATTTGTATACATCTAATTTTCCCATATATAGGAAATATAAATATGAGACAGCTAACAAAAGAAATACAAGTGTCCCAAATTATTCAATGATTATGGTAATCAAAAATGTGAAATTAAACAATCATATTTAGTCTTTGAAACTTTTAACAACCAAATTGAGTAACTGAGGCATGGGGCTCAAATCATTGAGGTTTATTGACCCAGTCTGAGGGCACACCCAGAAAACATGTGGATCACAGGAGCATCTGTGGCTTTTTTTTTTTTTCCAAAGAGGCTCTTAGGAGATATAGTATTTATACATTTTCTTTGAAAAGGGGTGGAGAGGAGCAACAGTGATACAAATGCCCAATACACAGTCTTCCCCAATTACTTCAGACGAATTCTCATTCCCAAAACCCATGTACCCATTCACACCAAGAAAATATTAATATAGCAACATGGAAAAACAAGTGTCCTCCTCTGCATGGTGTGTGGTCACACATATTGGCACCCAGCTTGTAGCCTTTTCTATTAAGTACTCCAATTCTTCTTTACAAAAACAGTTAGCTACCTGATTGATCTATGAACCACCTTGGGGTACTCGGAAGGTAACTGTGCCAGTAAGAAAACTCTAACTCAACTAGTGACTAAATTGACTCAACATTTCATGTTAATGTATATGAGAGAAAGAGTACCTATTAAAGTAATATTTAACTTAGTCTTGACTCTTCTGTACAAAATATCCAGCATTCAGTCAAAAATTCTGAAACAATCCAAGAAAGCAAGGAGGCAAAAAGATAAATTGTCTACAGAATCATAACTAAAAAGCCCCAGAAGTGAGAAATTTCATACACGGAGTTTAAAATAATTGTGATTAATATGTTACACTCTCTAGTCAATATTTGGCAATTATGTAATGTTAATAGACCTATGTATTTATCATCTAAATTAGGATGTCAAATGTTATCAGCAACTAGTAAACATTTCTCAAGAATCCTTATAGTCAATATCCTTTCAATGTTCACCATTGCTGACATATCACCATAGATATATTTTATGCAATGTGTATAAATAGGTGTGCATATTATGCAGTACTTTTTATATAGGTCCTTGTGCTTAGCCAATGTTGGTGACATTAGTTCTGGTTGTTGCATTTAGCAGTAGTCTACCCTTTTTCTTTTTTATTTGGAAAGAAGAGGATAGAGATGAAAGAGGAGAGAGAATGGCAAGTCATAGAAACCTTTAAGGCTGCTATCACATAAGTAGGTGTGATATCATTAATCCTAATTGAAAATGTAGGGCAAGGAAGGGCTAGCAATTCATAGAATCAGTGAAAAATGAGGTATAATCTGAGGTGCCTATAATACACACAAGTACAGATTCAAAATCTATTAAATGAAATTATTAGAGGCAAATGTGTTTTGAAATTCAAACTTTAAAAAAAGTTAGGGGACACAAAATAAGATTCACTTTTACTTTTATTTCTTTAAAGCTTTTATAACAGTGGAAAAGAGATTCTGAAAATAAAGTATTTTCACTAAACAGACCAAATGACAAGAGCTCAATATATGTGAGTGCTAGAAGTAGATCTTTTTCAGTTTCTAACATTCAATAATAAATAAAGGCAATAAAATAAGAATGTTCAGATTAACTATAAGAAATTAAAAATCAAAGATAGTTTAGGGTGGGGCCCTCGTGAGCCTGCATTTCTATTAAGTGATTTGAGAAGGAGAAATTAGAAAAGATGAAATTTAATTTTAACAGTGAGCCCATGAATCTGATTATATTTAAAAATTAGAAAAAGAATGAGACAAAATGGTTGTGTTAGAATTATTCAGAAAAAAAAGAACTAATAGGATGTGTGTATGTGTGTGTGTGTGTGTTGTGTGTACAATGTCTGTGTGCCTGTGTGTGTGGTGTGTTTGTGTACTGTGTCACAGACAACATAAGCCATCTCAGTCAAGGTTGTACAGTAGATATAACTATGGTTCCATAAAAGTATAATTCCTTATTTTTGCAGTGTCATTGGCTTAGGCCATTAATCTTAGCTACTCAAGAGGCTGAGGTGGGAGGATGGCTTGAGGCCAGAAGTTTGAGACCAACTTGGACAACACAACACAGCTACATCCCATCCTTTACAAAAATTATTCTAATTAGCCCGGTGTGGTGGTGCATGTCTGTAGTTCCAGCTACTTGGGAGGTAGAGGCCCAAGGATCTCTTGAGCCCAGGAGTTTGAGACTAAAGTGAGCTATTGTCATGCCACTGTACCCTAGCTGTTGATGACAGAGCAAAACATCTTAAAAAAAAAACACACAATAATAATATTTTATTCTTCCTATATCTTTTTGTGTTTAGATACATTTTTACATATATAAATACTTACTATTGTGTTACGGTTGCTTGTAGCCTAGGAGAAATAGCAAAATCATATCACCTAGGTGTGTAGTAGCCTATACCATCTGGTTTGTGTATGTACACTCTATGATGTCTACATAACAATGAAATCACCTAACCACACATTTCTCAGAACGTATCTCTATCATAAAGTGGCACAATATATACAGAAATATTTATTTTAAAGATTGACTAATAGAATTATGGACTTTGGCAAGTCCAAAATCTGCAGCTGAAGTCTCATGGCCATCTGCTGGAGAATTCCCTCTGCTGAGGGATTTTTTCTTGCTGGAGGAAGGTCAGTGTGTTGTTATATTCAGACCTTCAACTGATTGGATGTGACCCACTTGCGTTATAGAGGGTAATCCACTTTACTCAAAATTCACCAATTTAAATGTTAATCTCATCCAAAAATACCATCAAAGAAACATCCAGAATAATGTATGGCCACAGATCTGAACATGATGTCCCAGTCAAGTTAATACATAAAATTAACCATACCAATGATTAAATTGTCAAAGTTTAGAAAATGTAAATGAGATAAAGACTAAAACTCTTCAAATGATTTTTTATGGTCTTTTTATTTATAGATTATATGCACTGATTTACATACAAATAAACACAAACAAATCTTATTTGCTTCTGATCCACCATGACACCTTCTCAGCCCCTTTTTCTTCTTCTCTAAGGTTCTCATATTCTCTTGGCCTTCATTAAATTTTACATCTTTATTATTTTTTAATTTAGTTAATTGCATTCTGAATCACCCAGGGAGAGCATTTGAATTCTGCATCTCATAACTAACAAGTTGTTACGTTGTAGAAATTCTTCCACCGTGTTATTTATATTTACACAAATTTATTTATATTCTACTATTCATTTCCAATTGTCATTAACTATTTCCCTTCAGGCCCTTAATACTAACGATCTAGAGTATAAAGGTAGAATAAAAAGCAAGGTTATAACCTACCTTCTCTCCTATTTGTAATCTTTTTTTTAAAATAGGTCCTGGATTTATCTTTTTGTAATGAAGTTCTAAATATGCTGCTTCCCTGACAAGTAAATTTTTACCACTCTTTGTTACTTAAAGTACAAGCTACTTTGGCAACAGTTAGGAATCTCTAAGATCTTATCTTAACAAATCTGTAACTCTGTATACAATATAGTTTGTTACTATATTAATCAGTTATTGTTTTGAAACACCTTTTAACATTAATCTTTTATCTTGTTTTACTGACACTGTCTCTTAGTCAGTTTAGGTTATCTGTAGATTCCTTTGGATTTACTTAAAAGAAACTAATAATTTGCTAATAAATTTTACTTAGATTTTCCAACTTTTGGCTAGTTTTATAATTTTAGATATAAGACAAGTTTGAAGGTATCAAATAAAATATTTACTGGGAATGAAATTTGGCATCTTTGCTTTGTGTCCCATTTTAGAGGGCCCATATCTACATATGTAGCATTAATTATATAAGTGTTTGACAGCTATTCAATGAGATTGAGACATATCTATTGTTTAGAGCTTTGAATTTTTCATAATAAATGAATATTAAATTATATAGAATGTTTTTTCTTTCTTTTTGAATATAAATATTTGTTGTCGTTTAATGTTAGATATTTTCTTATTCTCAACCAAATTTTATTGGTCTTAATATGTTAATATTTCATACATCTGTCTTTGATTTTGTAAATTTGCTAAATTTTCTGCGTTTGTGGTGAGGAACAAGACTGAGTTCCTCAAGTCTTGATGTGATTTGTTATATTTTTACTTAATATACTTAATTTCAAAATAGGCAAAATGTTCACATAATTTATATGTCATAAAATGGTGCACTTTACCTTAACCTACTCATCATGTACCACTGTCTCACATTTCTTGTGTATTTTTTCAAAGTTTATCTTTATTATTTATACTATCAATAATGATGTACATTCTCTTACCTCCCTTTTACACAAATGATAGAAACTATGCACATTTTCTGAAATTTGACTTTTCCACATTACACTATAACTTGGAGGTCTTTCTATATCTGTATATTGAAAACACTCTCATTCTTTTATTTAAGGGCCAGATTTATTACTCATTCTTTTACTTATTATTTTAGGATTACTATAGAATCTCATGTAGTTGCAGAGAATAAAACTGAGAGACCTCACACACTCTTTACTCAGTTTATTAAAATGTTACCATTTTGCACATGAAAGTACAATAATACTGCAAATGGGAAACTGAAACTGATACAATCCATGAAGTCTATACAGATTTCACTAATTTTACATACACTCATTTATGTGTTTGTTTATTTAGTTCTTTACAATTTATAAGATGCGAGATCACTATTATAGACAATATACTAAACTGCTGAGAAGTCTACTTTATTTGACATGTTGTAACCATTTCTTCATTCTTTTGATTGTTTTCATGGCATATGTTTTTTATCATTGTATTAAAGATGAGTGTCTTAATGACAACGTATGCTTGAGATAGGATTTTACCTGCTCTGCCAACATCTGTCTTTTAATTGATGTATTTGGACCATTCACATTTAATATAGTTACTGATATGTTAGGGTTTAAGTCATTTATTTTATTTTATTTTATTTTTTCTCTTTGTTATCTACAACTTTTTTTTTTTTTTTCTGAGATGGAGTCTTGCTCTGTTGCCCACGCAGGAGTACAGTGGTGTGATCTCAGCTCACTGCAACCTCCACCTCCTGGGTTCAAGTGATTCTCCTGCTTCAGTCTCCTGAGTAGCTGGGATTAGAGGTACACACCACCACATCCAGCTACTTTTTGTATTTTTAGTAGAGATGGGGTTAATTTATGCTTTCTTTTTCTGACCTTTCCTGTGTGTTACTTGAACTTTTTTTCTTTTTTTTGTTTTAGAATTCTAATTTAATTAATCCCACCCAAAAAAACTTGTTTAAGTAATAGATGGTGGAACAAGTGATATGCTGGGAATTCCAAGGCTAAATTATAGAAACATCCCATCTGAGCCTCTTAGAATGCTTACTCTAGGAGAAATTCATTGCTAGTAAAAATAAAAATTGATACAGCCACTTAAGATAAACAAGCTTTTTATTATATAACCAGAAAATTTAGAGATATTTGTTCAAGATAAGTAAAAGCACTCTTCCACAAGAAGACAAAAGATACTGACATTAATAGCAATATTATTCACAATAATAAACAAACTGAAGCAAAACAAATAACATGATTTGGTTCTGTGTCTCCACCCAATTCTCATCTTGAATTGTAATGTTGTAATCCTCATGTGTTGTGGAAGAAAGCTGATGAGACGTGGTTGACTCATGAGGGCTGTTTCCCCCATGCTGTTCTTATAATACAAGTTCTCATGAGATCTAAGGGTTTCAGAAGTATCTGTCATTTACCCTGCTAGCACTCATTCTCTCTCCTTATGTCCTGTGAAGAGGTGCCTTCTACCATGACTTTAAGTTTCCTGAGACCTCCCCAGCCATGCAGAACTGATTGTCAATTAAACCTCTTTTCTTCATAAAATACTCAGTCTCAGGTATTTCTTCATAAATTACCCAGTCTCAGGTATTTCTTCACAGTAGTATGAAAATGGACTAATACAGTAAATTGGTACTGAGGGAGTGGGGTGCTGCTGTAAGGATACCCAAAAATGTGGCAGTGACTTTGGAAGTGGGTAACAGGCAGAAGTTTGAACAGTTTGGAGGGCTCAGGAGAAGACAGAAAAATATAGAAAAGTTTGGAACTTCTTAGAGACTTGGAAGGTTCCAGTGACAGAGAGATGTGGGAAAGCTTAGAACTTCCTAAATACTTGCTGAATGGCTTTGACCAAAATTCTGATAATGATATGGACAATTAAGTCCAGGTTGAGGTTGTCTCAGATGGAGATGAAGAACTTGTAAGAACTATAATAAAGGTGATTCTTTATATGCTTTAGCAAAGAGAATGGTGACATTTAACCCCTGACTAGAGGCAGTAGGGACAATGACTATAGTCGTAGTGATAGTGTCAGTCATAGAGGTGGTAGTCACAGAGGCAGTAGGAACAATGGCTAGAGATCTGTGGAACTTTGATCCTGAAAGAGATGATTTAGGGTATCTGACAGAAGAAATTTCTGAGTGGCAAAACATTCAAAAGGAAGCAGAGGATAAAAGTTTGAAAGATTTGCAGTCTTATGCAATAGAAAAAAAAATCCATTTTCTGAGTTGAAATTCAAACCAGATGCAAAAATTTACATAAGTAATAAGGAGCCAAATGTTAATCACCAAGGCAATTGGATAAATGTCTCCACGGTATGTAAGAGATCATTGTGGCAGCCCCTCTCCTCATAGGCCTGGAATCATAGGAGGGAAAAAATGGAATTGGTGCCCTGCATTCCAGATACTCCAGCCATGGCTAAAACCGAAGGCACATCACAGGACATTGCATTGAAGGGGTATGCCTCAAGCCTTGGCAGATTCTACTTGTTGTCAGTCCTGCCTGTGGGTGTGCAGAAGACAAGAATTGAAGTTTGAGAAGCTCCACCTAGATTTCAGAGGATGTAAGGGAAAACCTGTATGTCCAGGAAGAAGTTTGCTGCAGGGTGGTGCCTTCATGGAGAACAACTATCAGGGCAGTGTGGAAGGGAAATGTGGGATCCAAGCCTCCACAGAACATCCCCACTGGGGCACTACCTAGTGATGCTCTGAGAAGAGAGTCATTGTCCTCCAGATCCCAGAATGGTAAATCAATTGACAACTTCTACCATGCACCTGGAAAAGCTACAGACCTTAAATACCAGCCAATGAAAGCAGCCAGGAGTGGTGCAGTACCCTGCAAAGCCAGAGGTGTGAAGTTGCCCAAGGCTATGGGAGCCCACGTCTTGCATCAGTGTAACCTCATTGTGAGAAATAATTCAAAAGAGATCATTTTGGAACTTTAAGGTTTAAACACTACTCTATTAGATTTCAGACTTGCCTGGGGCTTATAGCCCCTTTGTTTTGACCAATTTATCCCAATTGGAACAGGTGTATTTACCCGATGTCTATACCCCCATTGTATCTAGGAAGTAACTAACTTGCTTTTGATTTTACTGTCTCATAGGTGGAAAGGACTTGCATGGTCTTAGATGAGATTTTGGACGTGGACTTTTGGGATAATGCTGGAATGAGCTAAGAATTTTGGGGGACTGCTGGAAAGAAATGATTTTGTTTTGAAGCATGAGGACATGAGATTTGGGAGGGGCCAGAAGCAGAATGATATGGTTTGGCTCTGTGTGCCCACCCAAATCTCATCTTGTATTATAATCTCATAATCCCCACGATGTCAGTAGAGGGACCTGGTGGGAGATAATTGAATCATGGGGACCATTTCCCCCATGCTGTTCTTGTGATAGTGAGTGAGTCCTTACAAAATCTGATGCATCTGGCATTTCCACTGCTAGCACTAATTCTCTCTCCTGCTTCTTTAAGAGATGCCTTCTATCATGATTGTAAGTTTCCTCTGCTTTCACAACTAACATCAGCATTTTTTTTTACAAACCAGTAGCATCTATTCTCTCATTTTCTCTGTGTGTATTTTAAAATTGTCTTGTTCACCCACCAGACCATCCACCTCACAGGCAAGTCTGCCTCTTTGCTTTCACTTCACAGGCCATGTGACTTCTTAAAAACACACTAACTAGAACACCAGCTCTACCAGCTTCTTGTGACTTACCATATGCTTTTATTTAATGCTATGCCCCAGGATTGAGTTTTCTCATGGCTTTTGAAGCAGTGTGTTCCCATCATAGGGTCTCACACTGGTCCTTTAAATATCCCGCTTACTTTCCTTTATGAGTTATGAATTAGCTCCCTTTTTGGAGGAGGGGAAACTGTTTCTTTTCCATTTGCAAGGTTTTCTCCCAAGTCCAAAGTCCTCTGGAGGTTACTTCTTTATGTCAAGAGGGCAAATATTCTCATTGATTTAAAGAACACGGGATACAAGATTATAAGAAAGTATATAAACATTTTGTTGCTAAAATGCTCCTTGCAAGAGTCACTATAAGGTCATGGAGACAAAAATATAGTCTGGCCCAAGGCCTCAAGCACAAGAGACCCATAGGACAGAGATGAAATGTGGGTCCCTGCCTAGTAGATTACCATATCAGAGATGAAAGTAAGGTATGGTGTAAACAGTAAGACCAGTTTATTCTAGAATCCCATTTGGTAAGGAATGTTATAAAGGAAAGAGATTTTATGCGACAAAGCATTCCCTATGTTAAATCCTTGCTCTAAAGTAAAATGACTGGTTGTTTGAAAAGAGGGATGTTTAGGATAAGTCAGAAAGTCAAAGCATGTCATAGATGATCTCTGTAAGTCAAAAAGCATTCATGAAAGGAAATTTATTAACAGTGTACAGTTTTAAAGGGTATTAGGTCTACTAAATGCCTTAATGCTATGAATTGCTACTATGATCCTTAACTGTACAACTTGCCTGCTTTAAAGACAGGTAAGGGCTGGAAACATACAGAATTAGACATGCCTCCTTGCTACGCTAGAAAAGATCAGGCCTTACCTGTGCTTCTGTTGGGTGTCCTAGGCTCCAGACCTAGTACCTAATTAGAATCACTTATTTACCAGTTTTTTCATCAAAAGTAATAGTTGCTAAAAGTTAATAGTATAACATGTACTCAAGACTACTGGAAAAACAGTTTTACATGCAAGGTATGTAAGGAAACAAGAATGTGCTTTTAGTAAAACAATATAAAAAGGCAGGAAATGTGAACTATTTTGCCTAGTTTAGAGGTTTAAAGGATTGTTTTAAGTTATATAGGATAAAGCTGAACATTTAAGAAAGTTGTGGAAGGTTCACGAACGATAAACATTGTAAAAGAAATTCTGTGTGTGAACATATCAACTATAAAGAAGTATTATTCAGTTTTCTTTATAAATATAATATTTGAATGAAAGCACAATAGAGTTTTATTAGAGCAGGGGTGGCCAATCTTTTGGCTCCCTGGGCCACATTGAAAGAAGAAGCATTGTCTTTGACCACACACACACAAAACTACTAACACTAATGATAGCTGATGAGCTAAAAAAAAAAAAAAAAAAAAAAAAAAAAAGGCCCCAAAATTAAATATTTTAAAAATTGCATGAATTTGGGTTGGTTCACATTCAAATAATGTTTTGGGCCCACACACAGTAAACAGGTCCTGGCCTTGGATAAAGGCTTGTATTAAAGCCCACTGAAATTTTCATTTTAAAAAATTGTAAAAAAAGATAAAATGTTTTGAAAATCTTACCTTATGGTCCCAAACTAAATTAAGATTTGATAATATTTGTGCCTATAAATTTTATGCAGAATAGGTTTGAGCATCAATATATATACACTAATGCAGAGGTAAAATCCTGGCCTTTTTTGGACAGTTTTGGTATAAATGTGTTTTTTGGCATATGTTAATAATTATAATTGTTATGTAAATTATTTGTGTGGCCACAAGAAAGGGTAACGAAATTCTTTGTTTAATTATAACCTTTATTGTGGGCTGCCCTAGAGACTTTGTTCATCCACAGACAATTATTGTTTCCATGTTATGCCCTCATCTCAAAGGAAGGTTTTACAAGCCTAAAAGGACTCTAACAAGGTGCTGCTTAAAATGCCACATTTTTGATAACTTTGGATGTTGTGACATTAGAAAAGAGGAAAATCTTTCAGGACTCCCATGGAGAGCTGAAATGTTTATGAATCAACGGCCAAAACCATAAGTTAACTGGCAAATGGATTGAACGCTAAATGACTACAAAATAATCCTTTTAAATGACTCTGCCCTAAATTTGCTAATTCTTCACATTTTTAAGTGAAGAAAACTTTGAGCTTTTTAGCAGCTTGTCAAAACAATTGAGTAAAGTATAATCCTATAAATAAAATTGGAGCATATTCTCTCTATCATGTTCTCGCAGAAATGTGGAAAACGATTTTTTGAGTATTCTAACTATGGCAATATATTTATTTGCAATAAATGTGATAAGAATCTGTTTTGCTGTGCTCCAACTTTGGCAGGGCACACATATAAAAAATTGGAAGGATACAGAGATACAAAATGGTTCCTGCAACAAAGATGGCATGGCAAATTCTGGAAGCATCCATATATTTTTTAAAAAAATGATATGTTTTTCTTTTGCAAAAAGGACACAATTGGAGAAACTGGCTATTTTACCAAGGCTTTGATTGGAATGGCATGCTTTCTTTTAAGAAATAAAATTTGACTTATAGAGCCAATGAAAACCTTTTGGGGGAACTGACATCATACCTTGTCTTTACAGTCCTTGTACACAGTTCCTTACTTGTGGTAAATAAAGAATGTATTTTTTTTTCTTTTTCATTTTATTTTTTGAGACTGGGTCTGGGCAATAGAATGTAACTTTCTAACAAGCTGAGGAGCCCCATGTTATCTTGGGACCTCAGGTGGAGAGGAATTTATCCAACTCACAAAGGAATGTAATGACACAAATCAACCATGACTGGGCTTAAGGCTTTAAAAAGTCTTTTCTGAGATAGAACAAAGTTCCCTTAAAGCCAATATAAAAAGGATCTTATGTGGCAAATAATTATTCATGCTGTACTTTATGCAAACAATCAAATCCACATACATATGAGAGAGAGAAAGAGAGAGAGAGAGAGACAGTGTGTGAGACAGAGCATGCAAGCAAGCTAATACTTACATGCAACCCATATGAGTCACTTTAACTTTTGACTTTGAGTCTCAACCTGGTTGTATTGCTTTACCATTCAGAGTCCTCAGGTTGTTGACCAAAGTTTTCAGGTGTAATAAGTAATAAAGATAAGCTACTCTGGGTTTTTCCCCACTTGGCAAGATGTATCATAGTAACATGAATATATATACCTGATGTTAGTTTAACATTTAATCAAATTAGTGTGTAAAAGTGTCTTTTTGTATTATAAAAGAGTATTAACATCTAGTAATTATAAACAACGAAAATGAATCTAAGAAGGCAACTTATGCCCAAATTATACATATGATACATATGCTATATTATGTACATTATATATGCACAATAAGGTGGATATGTACAGTATAGTGAGTATATAATAAATCATTAAATATATAATTGAATATATATTAAATTTAATACATAATATATTGAATATATAATACATTATTAAATATATTATGAAAATACACCACTTTTCTCTTTATCTGCTTTACTTTTCATCTTTTATATCATTCATTTAAAATCCCTAAAATCTTTAAAGTTTCTTCTTTTTAGTTATTATGGGTACATAATACATGCATATATTTATGAGTTATATTTAATGTTCTGATACAGGCACACAATTTGTAATGATCAAATCAAGGTAATTGGGATATCCCTTCCCTTGAACATTTGTGTGTGTGTGTTAGGAATATTCAAATTCCACTCTTCTGATTATTTTTAAATAGACAAGAAATTATTGCTTACTATAGTCACTCTATTTTGCTATAAAATACCAGGTCTTATTTGATTTATCTAGGTAGATTTCTGCACTCAGTTAGTATCACGATTTCTCCCCACTTCCTCTCCTCCCTTCCCAGCCTCTAGTAAGCATCATTTTGCTCTCCATCTCTATTAGTTCTATTTTTGTTATTTTTAGCTCCCACATATCAGTGAGAACATGCAAAATGAGTGTTTCAGTGCCTGGCTCATTTTACTTAACATTATGTCCTCTAGTTCCATTTATGTTGTTGCAAACGACAGGATATTATGTCTTTTTATGGCTGAATAATATTTCATTGTGTATATGTACCACATGTTGTATTGATTTATCTGCTGATAAACACTTAGGTTGATTCTAAATCTTGTCTATGTGAATAATGCTGCAATATACATGGGAGTGAAAATATAGCTTTGATATACTGGTTATGTTGCTTTTGGATATATTAACTAGTAGTGGAATTGCTAGATTACATGGCAGTTCTATTTTTAGTTTTTTGAGGGACTCCATACTACATTCCATAGTAGCTGTACTTACTGACATTCCCACCAACAATGTACGAAGTTTTACATTTCTTCACAACCTTACTAACATTTATTAGTGCCTGTCTTTGGGGAAAAGCAGTTTTAATTGGCATGAGATGAATATCATTATAATTTGTATTTTCATTTCTCTGATGACTAATGATGTTGAGCATATTTTCTTATGCCCGTTGGCTATTTGTATGTCTTCTTTTGAGAAATGTCTATCAGATCTTTTACACATTTTAAAGTAATATTATTTGATTTTTTTCTATCGAGTTTTTGGTCTCCTTATATATTATTTATTAATTCCTTGACAGATGGATAGTTTGCAAATATTTACTCCCATTCTATGTATTGTCTCTTCATTTTACCTATTGCTTCCTTTGCTGCAGAGAAGCTTTTTACCTTTCTGTGATCTCATTTGTCCGTTTTCGCTTTAGTTGCCTGGGCTTCTGAGATATTTTTAAAGAAATATTGGCCCAGACAAATGCTGTGGAGAACTTCCCCAAAGTCTTCTTTCAGTAGTTTCATAATTTCAGGTGTTTCATTTAAGACTTTATTTTGATTTGAAATTTTTTTTAGTTTTCTGTCTCATTTTGTGGCTTAATATATGGTCTATATTCGAGAATAATCCACTTACTGGGGAAAAGAATGTGTATACCACAGCTGTTAGATAAAATGTTCTGTAAATATTTATTAGGTGCATTTGGTTTATAGTGCAGAATATGTCCAATGTTCCTTTGTTGATTTTCTGCCTGGATGATTTGTCCGATGCTGAAAGTAGAATTTTGAGGTATCCAGCTATTATTGTAGAGGGCCTATCTATCTCTTTACTTCTAGTAATATTTGCTTTATAAATACATTGGTGCTCCAGTGTTGGGTGCATAAATAAAATTGTTGTAACCTCCTGATGAACTGACCCCTTTATCATTTAATAATGTCCTTCCTTGTATTTTTTATAGTTTTCTCTTTAAATCTATTTTTATCTAATTTGATAATAGCTACTCCTGATCTTCTCTGGTCTCCATTTGCATAAAATATCTTTTCCCATACCTTTGTTTTTAGCTTGCACGTGTCTTTATAGGTGAAGTGAGTTTCTTGTAGGCAGCAGATAATTTATTATATTTTATTTATTTTTTAAAACCTATTCTGCCACCCTATGCCTTTTGATTGGGAAGTCACAATTACAGTGTTAGAATATTCTGTATTTTTCTGTTTGTTTACTGTTACCAGTGACTTTTGTACCTTTATATGATTTCTTATTGCTCATTAATGACCTCTTCTTTCTGATCAAAGAATTCCCTTAAACATTTCTTGTAGAACAGGTCAGGTGTTGACCAAAATATCTCAGCTTTTCTTTGTCTTGGAAAGTTTTTATTTCTCCTTCAAGTGATAAGGATTTTTTTGTTCTGGATATAAAAATCAAAAAAAAAAAAAAAAAAAAAGCGCGTCCTTTGTTTCCTTCAGCACCTTGAATATATCATGCCACTCTCTTCTGGCTAGTCAGGTTTCCACTAAGAAGTCTACTAACAGAAATATTGGAGCTTATTAAAAAGCTTTTAAGATCCTTTCTTTAACCTCGACCTTCGGGAGTTTCATTATTAACTGTCTTGAGGTAGTTGTATTTGACTTAAATCTGTGTTGTATTCTATTATATTGTTGTATTTAGATATTGGTATCTTTCTCTAGTTTTGCAAAGTTGTTATATTTCCTTTGAAAAAACTTTTTATGCTGTTCTCTCTCTCAACCTTCTCTTTTAGATCAATAACTGTTAGATGTGCACTTTTGGGGCTATTTTGTAAATCTTGTAGGCATGCTTTTTTTTATTATATTTTAAGTTATGGGGTACCTGTGCAGAAGGTGCAGATTTGTCACATAGGTATGCACGTGTCATGGTGGTTTGCTGTACCAATCAACTCATCATCTGCATTAGGTATTTCTCTTAATGTTATCCCTTCCCTACCTCTGAACCCCCTGAAAGGCCCTGGTGTGTGATGTTCCCATCCCTTTGTCCATGTGTTCTCACTGTTCAACTCCTACTTATGAGGGAGAACATGCGGTGTTTGGCTTTCTGTTCTTGAGATAGTTTGCTGATAATGCTGGTTTCCAGCTTCATCCATGTCCCTGCAAAGGACATGAACTCATCCTTTTTATGGCTGTTGAGTATTCCTTGGTGTATGTGTGCCACATTTTTCTCCAGTCTATCACTGATGAGCATTTGGGTTGGTTCCAAATCTTTTCAATTATAAACAGTGCCACAACAAACATAAGTGTGCATATGTCTTTATAGTAGAATGATTTATAATCATTTGGTATAAACCCAGTAATCAGATTGCTGGGTCAAATGGTATTTCTAGTTCTAGCTCCTAGAGGAAACATCACACTGTCTTCTACAATAGTTAAATTAATTTACACTCCCACCAACAGTGTAAAAGTATTCTATTTCTCCACATCCTCTCCAGCATCTGTTGATTTCTGACTTTTTAATGATTGCCATTCTAACTGGCATGAGATGGTATCTCATTGTGGTTTGATGTGTATTTCCCTAATGATCAGTGATCATGAGTTTTTTTCATATGTTTCTTGCCTGCATAAATATCTTCTTTTGAGACACGTCTGTTCATATCCTTTGCCCACTTTTTGATGGGGTTGTTTTTTCTTGTAAATTTGTTTAAGCTCTTTGTAGATTCTGAATATTAATGCTTTGTCAGATGGATAGATTGCAAAAATTTTTCCCCATTCTGTGGGTTGCCTGTTCACTCTGATGATAGTTTCTTTGGCTATGGAAAAGCTCTTCAGCTTAATTAGTTCTCATTTGTCTATTTTGGCTTCTATTGCCATTGCTTTTGGTGTTTTAGTCATGATGTCTTTGCCCATGCCTATGTTCTGAATCATATTGCCTAGGTTTTCTTCTAGGGTTTTTATGGTCCTAAGTCATATGTTTAAGTCTTTACTCCATTTTGTGCTAATTTTTGTATAAGGTATATGGAAGGGATTCAGTTTCAGCTTTCTGGATATGGCTAGCCAGTTTTCCCAACACCGTTTATTAAATAGGGAATCCTTTCCCCATTGCTTGTTTTTGTAAGGTTTGTCAAAAATCAGACGGTTTCGTGTGGTGTTATTTATGAGACCTCTGTTTTGTTCCATTGGTCTATATATCTGTTTTGCTACCAGTACCATGCTGTTTTGGTTACTGTAGCCGTGTAGTATTGTTTGAAGTCGGGTAGCATGATGACTTCAGCTTTGTTCTTTTTGCTTAGGATTCTCTTGGCTATGTGGG
>NW_016806995.1:2515472-2525816 GCF_001698545.2 Rhinopithecus bieti
TTTTTGGTTCCATATAAAATTTAAAGTAGATTTTTCCAATTCTTTAAGGAAAGTCAATGGTAGCTTGATGGAGATAGCATTAAATCTGTACATTATTTTGGGCAGTATAGCCCTTTTCACGATATTGATTCTTCCTATCCATGAGCATGGAATGTTTTTCCATTTGTTTTTGTCCTCTCTCATTTCCTTGAGCAGTGGTTTGTAGTTCTCCTTGAAAAGGTCCTTCAAATCCCTTGTAAATTATATTCCTAGGTATTTTATTCTCTTTGTAGCAATTGTGAATGAGAGTTCACTCATGATTTGGCTCTCTGTTTGTCATTTGTGTATAGGAATGCTTGTGATTTTTGCACATTGATTTTGTATCCTGAGACTTTGCTGGAGTTGCCTATCAGTTTAAGAAGATTTTGATCAGAGACGATGGGGTTTTCTAAATATACAATCATGTCATCTGCAAACAGAGACAATTTGACTTCCTCTATTCCTAATTGAATAGCCTTCATTTCTTTCTCTTGTCTGATTGTCCTGGTCAGAAGTTCCAATACTATTTTAAATAGGAGTGAGGAGAGAGGGCATCCTAGTCTTATGTCGGTTTTCAAGGGGAATGCTTCCAGATTTTGCACATTCAGTATGATATTGGCTGTGGATTTGTCACAAATAGCTCTTATTATTTTGAGACACATTCAATCAATACTTGGTTTTTTGAGAGTTTTTAGTATGAAGGGCTGTTGAATTTTATTGAAGGCCTTCTCTGCAGCTATTGAGATAATCATGTGGTTTTTTTGTTGTTTTTTTGTTTGTTTGTTTTTTGTCTTTCGTTCTGTTTATGTGATGGGTTAGGTTTATTGATTCCTATATGTTGCACTAGCTTTGCATCCCAGGGGTGAAACCAACTTGATTGTGGTGGATAAGCTTTCTGATGTGCTGCTGGATTCGGTTTGCCAGCATTTTATTGAAGATCTTTGCATCAATGTTCATCAGTGATATTGGCCGGAAATTTTCATGCTTTTGTTGTTTTTCTGCCAGATTTTGGTATCAGGATGGTGCTGGTCTCATAAAATGAGATAGGGAGGAGCCCCTCTTTTTCTGTTGTTTGGAATAGTTTCAGAAGGAATGGTACTAGCCCTTCTTTGTACCTTTGGTAGAATTCAGCTGTGATTCTGTCTCGTCCTGGAATTTGTTTTTTGGTTGGTTGGCTGTTAATTGCAGCCTCAATTTCAGAACTTGTTATTGGTCTATTCAGGGATTCGACTTCTTCATAGTCTTAGGATGGTGTATGTGTTCAGGAACTTATCCATTTTTTTCTAGAATTTCTAATTTATTTACAAAGTGGAGTTTATAGTATTCTCTGATGATAGTTTCTATTTCTGTGGGATTGGTGGTGATATACCCTTTAACATTTTTTATTGTATCTATTTAATTCTTCTCTCTTTTCTTCTTTATTAGTCTGGCTAGCAGTCTATTTTGTTGATATTTTCAAAATATCAGCTCCTGGATTCATTGATCTTTTTGAAGGGTTTTTCACATTGCTATCTTCTTCAGTTCTGCTCTTATCTTAGGTATTTCTTGCCTTCTGTTAGCTTTTGAATTTGTTTGCTCTTGCATCTCTAGTTCTTTTCATTGTGATGCTAGGGTGTCAATTTTAGATCTTAGTTGCTTTCTCTTGTTGTCATTTAGTGCTTTAAATTTCCCTCTACATACTGCTTAAAATGTGCCCTAGAGATTCTGGTATGTTGTGCCTTTGTTCTCATTGATTTCAAAGACTATCTTTATTTCTGCCTTCATTTCATCATTTACCCAGTAGACATTCAGGAGCAGGTTGTTCAGTTACCATGTAGTTGTGTGGTTTGAGTGAGTTTCTTAATCTTGAGTTCTAATTGGATTGCACTGTGGTCTGAGAGACTGTTTGTTATGATTTCTGTTCTTTTGCATTTGCTGAGGGGTGTTTTACTTCCAATTATTTGGTCAATTTTAGACTAAGTACTGTGTGGTGCTGAGAAGAATGTACATTCTGTTGATTTTGGCTAGAGAAATCTGTAGATGTCTTATTAGGTTTGCTTGGTCCAGAACTGAGTTCAAGTCCTGGATATCTTTGTTCATTTTCTGTCTCATTGATCTGTCTAATATTGACAGTGGGTTGTTAAAGTCTCCTACTATTATTGTGCAGGAGTCTGAGTCTTTTTGTATGTTTCTAAGAACTTGCTTTATGAATCTGGGTGCTCCCTTATTGGTGAATATATATTTAGTATACTTATGTCTTCTTGTTGTGCTGATTATTTTACCATTATGTAATGCCCTTCTTTGTCTCTTTTGGTCTTTGTCGGTTTAAAGTGTGTTTTATCACAGATTATGATGCAACCCATGCTTCTTTTTTTTTTTTCTTTCCATTTGCTTGATAAATATTCCTCCATCCCTTTATTTTGAGCTGATGGGTGTCTTTGTACATGGGATGGGTCTCCTGAATACAGCACACCAATGGGTCTTGACTATGTATCCAATTTGCCAGTCTATGTCTTTTAATTGGGGCATTTAGCCAATTTACATTTACGGTTAATATTGTTGTGTGTGAATTTGATCCGACCATTTGGTGCTAGCTGGTTATTTTTCATGTGAGTTGATGCAGTTTCTTCATGTTGTCGATGGTCTTTACAATTTGGTATGTTTTTTCAGGGGCTGGTACTGGTTGTTCTTTTCCATGTTTAGTGCTTTCTTTAGGGGCTTTTGTAAGGTAGGCTTGATAGTAACAAAATGTCTTAGCATTTGCTCATCTGTAAAGGATTTTATTCTTCTTCATTTATGAAGCTTAGTTTGGCTGAATATGAAATTGTGGGTTGAAAATTCTTTTCTTTAAGAATGTTGAATATTGGCACCCACTCTCTTCTGGTTTGTAGGGTTTCTGCAGAGAGATCTGCTGTTAGTCTGATGGGCTTCCCTTTGTGGGTAACCTGAGATTTCTCTCTGGCTGCCCTTAACATTTTTCCCTTCATTTTAACCTTCATGAATCTGATGATTATATGTCTTGGGGTCGCTTTTCTCTATGAGTAACTTTGTGATGTTTTCTGTATTTCCTGAATTTGAATGTTGGCCTGTCTTACTAGGTTGGGTAAGTTTTCCTGGATATATCCTGAAGAATGTTTTCCAACTTGGTTCCATTCTCCCCGTCACTTTCAGGTACACCAATCAAATGTAGATTTGGTCTTTTCACATAGTCCCATATTTCTTGGAGGCTTTGTTTGTTTCTTTTCACTCTTTTTTCTCTAATCTTGTCTTCTCACTTTATTTCATTGAGTTGAACTTCACTGTCTGATGTTCTTTCTTACACTTGATTGATTCAGCTGTTGATACTTGTGTAAGCTTCACAAAGCTCTTGTGCTGTGTTTTTNCCTTTGTGGGTAACCTGAGATTTCTCTCTGGCTGCCCTTAACATTTTCCCTTCATTTTAACCTTCATGAATCTGATGATTATATGTCTTGGGGTCGCTTTTCTCTATGAGTAACTTTGTGATGTTTTCTGTATTTCCTGAATTTGAATGTTGGCCTGTCTTACTAGGTTGGGTAAGTTTTCCTGGATATATCCTGAAGAATGTTTTCCAACTTGGTTCCATTCTCCCCGTCACTTTCAGGTACACCAATCAAATGTAGATTTGGTCTTTTCACATAGTCCCATATTTCTTGGAGGCTTTGTTTGTTTCTTTTCACTCTTTTTTCTCTAATCTTGTCTTCTCACTTTATTTCATTGAGTTGAACTTCACTGTCTGATGTTCTTTCTTACACTTGATTGATTCAGCTGTTGATACTTGTGTAAGCTTCACAAAGCTCTTGTGCTGTGTTTTTCAGCTCCATCAGGTCATTTATGTTCTTCTCTAAACTGGTTATCTAGTTAGACATTTGTCTAACCTTTTTTCAAGGTTCTTAGCTTCTTTGCATTGGTTTAGAACATGCTCCTTTAGATCAGAGGAGTTTGTTATTACCCACCTCTGAAGTCTGCTTCTGTCAGTTCATCAAACTCATTCTTCATCCTTTTTTTTTTTTCCTTTCTGTTGATGAGTTGTGATCCTTTGGAAGAGAAGAGGCATTCTAGTTTTTAGAATTTTCAGCCTTTTGCACTGATTTCTCCCCATCTCTGTGGATTTATCTACCTTTGGTCTTTGAAGTCAGGGACATTTGGATGGGGTCTCTGAATGGACATCCTTTTGTTGATGTTTATACTCTTTTTTTCTGTTTGTTAGTTTTCCTTCTAACAGTCAGGCCCCTCTGCTGCAGGTCTGCTGGATTTTGCTGAGGTCCACTCCAGACCCTGCTTGCCTGGGTATCACCAGTGGAGGATGCAAAACAGCGACAGTTCCTGCCTGTTCCTTCCTGTGGAAGCTTTGTCTCAGAGGGGCACCAGCCAGATGCCAGCCAGGGTTCTCTTGTATGAGGAGTCTGTCAGTCCCTACTGGGAGGTGTCTCCCAGTCAGGATACACAGGAGTCAGAGACCCACTTGAGGAGGCAGTCTGTTTCTTCAGAGTTTAAATGCTATTCTGGGAGTTTTGCTGCTCTCCTCAGAGCTGCCAGACAGGGATGTTTGAGTCTGCTGATGCTGTGCCTACAACCACCCCTTCCCCCACATGCTCTGTCCCAGTAAGTTGGAGGTTTTATCTATAAGTCTCTGACTGGGGCTGTTGCCTTTTTTTCAAAGATGCCCTGCCCAGAGAGGTAAAGGCAGGCTGACTGCAGTGGCCTTGCTGAGTTGGTTTGGGCTTTTCAAAGTTTGAACTTCTCACTGGCTTTGTTAACTCTGTGAGGATAAAACCACCTACTTAAGTCTCAGCAATGGTGAATGTCCCTCCCCATACTGAACTTGTGTATCCCTGGTCGAGCTCAGATGGCTGTGCTAGCAGCAATATTTTCAAGCCAATGGATCTTAGCTTGCTGGCTCTGTGGTGGGGGGACCTGCTGAGTCAGACCACTTGGCTCCCTGGCTTCAGCCCCTTGTCCAGGGGGTGAACGGTTTTGTCTTGATGGTGTTCCACCAGTGGGGTATGAAAAAAAACAAAACAAAACAAAACAAAAAAATCCTGAGGCTAGCTCAGTGTCTGCCCAAATGGTCGACCAGTTTTGTGCTGGAAACTCAGGGCCATGGTGATGTAGGCACCAGAGTGATTCTCTTGGTCAGCAGGTTGCGAAGACCATGGGAAAAGCAGAGTATGTGGGCCAGAGTGCACTGTACAATCCCTAATAGATTCCCTTGGCTAGGAGAGGGAGTTCCCCGACTCCTTGCACTTCCTGGGTGGGGCAATGCCCCATCCTGCTTTGGCTGCCTTCCTTTGGCTGCACCCACTGTCTAACGAGTTCCAATGAGATGAACTGGGTACCTCATTTGGAAATCCAGAAATCACCTGCTTTCTGCATTGATCTCACTGAGAGCTGTAGACCAGAGCTGTTTCTATTCAGCCATCTTGCCAGCAAAAATACATGCTTTTTAAAATTATTTTTTTGTTTGTTTGTTTTCTCTTCTGATTATGTATTTATATAGTATATTTCCAAATTAGCTCATTCTTTCTTCTGCTTGATCAATTCTGCTGTTGAGAAACTCTAGGAAGTTTTCAGTCTATTAACTAAAATGTTCAATTCTAGCATTTCTACTTGCATTTTCATTATTTTAATCACTTTGCTACATTTCTCTGACAATATTCTGAAGTCTTTCTTTGCGTTGTTTTAAGTTCATCTGGCTTCCTTAAAACAGCGATTGTGAATTCTCCATCTGAAAGGTTGCATATCTCTGTCACTCTGAGATTAGAGACTTTTTTATCTAGTTATTGTGGTGAGATCATGTTTCCTGGATGTTATTGATGCTTGTGGATGTTCACTGATATCTAGGATTCAAGAATTGGGTATTTATTCTAATCTTCTCAATCTGGATTTGTTTCTATCCATCCTTCTTGAGAAGGTTTTTCAGACATTCAAAGCAAATTAAGTGTTGTAATCTAAGTCTCTGATTAATGCAGTTTTATCTGCACTAGGGAATGTCCCAAACTCAGGAATTTTAAAAACTTTGCAGATTTCTTCTGCCTTGATGAGCTTGGGTATGATTCAGGAGAATTTCCTGGATTTGCAGGAAGACTTTCATTCTTTTTCTTCACTTTTCCTCAAGTAGAAGGCACCACTCTCTCCTTGCTGGAATACCTGGAGTTGGGGGAGGTGTGATGCAAGCACTCTCACATCCATCACAGCTAGAACAACACTGAGTGACACTTGAATCCTGCATAGTACTGGATTGTCCCAAGGCCCATGGTGACTATTTCCTAGCTACCATTGATGTTTATTCAAGGCAAAAGAAATCTTTAGTCAGCATGTGGTGAATATTTCCAGGACTGAGTTCTTCCCTGTGTGACAGCAAGTTCCTTTGTGGATCCACAGCAGATCCAAAAATGCAGTCCAGCTGGGTGTGGTGGCTCATGCCTGTAATCCCAGTAATTTGGGAGGCCAAGGCGGGTGGATCACCTGAGGTCAGGGGTTTGAGACCAGCCTGACCAACATGGAGAAACCCCATCTTTACTAAAAATACAAAAAATTAGCCAGGCATGGTGGCGCATGACTATAATACCAGCTACTCTGGAGACTGAGGCAGGAGAATCGCTTGAACCTGGGAGGTGGAGGTCAGCGGTGAGCCAAGAACACTCCATTGCACTCCAGACTGGGCAACAAAAGTGAAACTCCATCTCTGTCTTTCTCTCTCTCTCTCTCTCTCTCTCACACACACACACACACACACACACACACACACGCAGTTCAGTAGCTAGGGCCTAACAATAGGGCCTTCAGAAAAATGCTTTGTGCTTTATTTTACTGTAACTGAGCTGGTATTCAAGCAGGGACTCTTGCAAGGCAGAGTACTCTTTCCTCTTCCTTTTGCGGTGGCATGGAATCTCTTCCCAAGCTGCACTGACTGACGTTTGGGGAGGGGTGATGCAAGCACTCCCTTGGACACCACACATAGTGTGTCACTAGGTCACATGCTCCGCCAAGTCCACTGACTCTGAGTCTAGCCAAGCCCCAGGGCTTGCCCAAAGACTGCAACCTTATGGCCTAATTTCCTTCTAAATTTATTCAGGACTCTAGACCACTTTGGTCAGATAGTGGAATTAGATGGAGTTCAGGTTTATACTGCTAGGGCAGAGGAATCTTTTCTAGCTGAGGGTAGTCTAAATGCTGCCTCCATGGGTGCTGGAATTCTGCTGTGTGTTTTGTTCTTCTGTGACAGAGCAGCATTAACTTCCAATACAAGTCCCACAATCACTCTGCTCTCCCTCCCATAAGCACACAGAATCTCTCTGTCCACTGCCAAGGGATTGGAAGGGGTTGTGTAGATATCAAGACTGTCTTTTCTACCCTCTTCGGTGCCTCTTTCCTTGATATAATGTTAAAACTATATTCTGTGAGTGCTTACCTAATTTTTGGTTCTAATGGAAGTGCTTTCTAGCATGGATAGATGTTCAACTTTATGTTCCTGGGGTCGGGGGCAGAGATTGTTGGAGGGTTCCATTTGGTCATCTTGCTCTGCCTGCTTTCTACCTTTAAACTTTTCAATAATCCTAAAAAACCTCGAATCAATTTTTTTATAAGATAATAACAAAAAGAATTATCAGTATAAAGGTTTACATATCTACATTAGCTTTTCCCCTCAAATCCTACATGCTCCAATAAGTTTAGGAAATAAAATCTTAGTGCTCTGTTCAATGATTTTAAAACTTCAACTTTAGTGTGTCTCTGTTTTGGGGTTGCTTCATCTCCCTGCTAAACTTAATGAGACTTGATGCTTACAGTAGCTTTGTTGTAATCACATGGCTTATACAGAATGAATAAATTATATGATTGTAAACATAAGTTGAAATAGTTTTTTAAAATATGCAGATATATTTGATTATCATTACCTCTAGCTCTACTCATGTTGATATAAATCTTAACATATAGAATTCCTTCCATAGTCAATTCCAAATTCTAAGACATCGCTTTTAACATGCTGAAAATATTGCTGAAGATTTCATTTAGAAAAGTAATAAAGCGTATGATTAAAGGCAGCATTTTCTCTCTGAAAAATTCCCAGGGGAAGCAAGGCAACCTGTAAAGTTGAGCATGAACATCGAGGAATAATTTTGTTTTTCTAAAATAATATAAAGGTAAAATATATTTATGTGGTAAACTTTTATGTTAGATTTCATGATGAAATGTTTATAAATGAAGGAAATACGCTATTAAGCCATTAAATTTTCTTATGTGAGAAAAAAACTTGTAAAATACCATTAAAAGTCATATTTTGCTTCCTGTATTTTGGTAAAAGAATAAATAAAATCTTATTTACGTCATTTCTGTATTTATCATTAAATTGTTTGAGAAAATATAATATAGCTTAAATTCCCCAATAATGTATGGGTATATTCCAGTATTTCTTTTATAACATCCATTGACCAATATTTACTTTACTGAAACAGGTCATGTAGGAATATAGTACACTGTACTCTATTCAACTGAATAGAATATCCAATAAAATATTTAATAAAACATTGAATTTATTATATTTCTATTGAAGCAAGCAATGTAGGAATATAGTACACTATATAGTACATTAGATTCCTATACTATAAATACACTATATTCCCTTTTATCTATTTTTTAATTAAATACTACACTAGATTGAAACTTTCTAATTTTAGGGGCACTTTTATGTTTGCAAAACTTAAGGAGAAATTTTCTAAAAGTCTCTAGTTGAGTCCATACTAACCTCCTGCCACATGAAATTTAAAAAAGAAATTCTCTGTTTCTTGGTTGGACTCATGACACACATTTTTATTATTCATGGATTACCTGCCTTTTATCTTGTTAGGGAATACATTTTTGAGTGTGATCTTCAAGATACTGTACTTGAGATGAAGGTTTTATAAATATACTTGCTCTGAGTGAGTCTTACAAGAGTAATTTTCCAGATTCTTGATTTCACATGTACCCCTTTTTAAAACGGATCTTTCTGAGAATATATCTGTGATGGAGAAATATCTCTTCTCACCTTTCACAACCACTGTTTTCTATTTGATAAAAAAGAAAGGTTTAACCCTGACTTAACCCTACATTTACTATGTGGAATGGCCTCTTGGGACTAAAACTTCCAGATAAGCCAATTAAAACATAATTTAAAATATTGTACAGCATACAGGTGTTGATTCCATGAAATATAGATCTTTGTAGTCAAATGGTTTCCAAAATTTTCCTTTTAAAAGAAGTGATTGAAAGCCCCATTTTAGGCCAGGCACAGTGGCTCACGCCTATAATCCCAGCACTTTGGGAGGCTGAAGGAGTCGAATGACTTGAGGTCATTCAGGAGTTTGAGACCACCCTGGACAATATGGCGAAATCCTGTCTCACCTAAAAATACAAAAAATGGAGGTGAGCGTCTGTAATCCCAGCTACTAGAGAAGCTGAGGCACGAGAATTGCTGGAACGTGGGAGGCGGAGATTGCAGTGAGCTGAGACTGCGCCACTGCACTCCCGTCTGGGCAATAAGAGCAAGGCTTCCTCAAAAAAAAAAAAAAAAAAAAAGAAAGAAATAATCAGACATTCAGTAATATGATTACCTTACTAAATGACTGAGGTGTTTCTTTTTATTTTCTTTTTTGTTGTTGCTGTTTTGTTTTTTGGAACCTCTGATTTCAAACTAGATCAATACCCAAGTATGCATTTCTGATCATTACGTTACCATAAATACCTAACTCCTAGACTGTGGATTAATTCTTCATTAAAGCTTTGCCCAATATCATACTGGATGTTTCTAAAATATTTTGTAGTAAATTATAGATATAATTGGAAATGTTTTTAAAAAATTTTATAAAATAAATGTATCTCTATTACATATCAGTAACTAATTTAGTCAAATTCTTGACATATATCACAGAGTATTAGCCTTTACATTAGATTTTTTAAATTCCCAAAGATGTTTCCTTTTTTCTTCATAAAAAATTGGAACCTATCCAAATATTAAAAATTAGAATTACATAATCTATTATATTTCTACTTGATCGACTTTCATGCATACACAATATTCAATAATATTTGAAAAATGTTGTATCATAAAACAAAAATGTTTTAAATATTAATAAAGAAGCCGATATTTTAAAATATAAATGAATTTTGGTAATTTTTTCTGGAAGCATTTTTTTTTGCAAATATTGATATTTGATATCTAATAGAATATTTTTTCTAAACAGGTATATCTATTATTTCTCTTTCATATTTGAAATTTACAAATAATCTTTATAGCTTGACTTATATTTATCTAGTCTTTTTGTTTAATTTTGTTGGTTTATATAGTTT
>NW_016806995.1:2526546-2529380 GCF_001698545.2 Rhinopithecus bieti
CAATGTGAATGGTGTAAGGCTAGATCAGTTTAAAGAACTACCGTGAAAGCATCCCACTAAACAAATCATCCATACTAAAATAAAGCTTCTTTATAAACAAAATGAATTAAGAATTTCCTTACATCGTTTTATGGAATTTGATCTTGATTGAAATATAACATAATACCATAGATTAAAATAGATACATGTACTTTTCATAATTGTATTAAATCATTTGCTTAACCATGGTCATAAAAAATCTGAAAAATGATATTCTGTAAATCATAGTCCTATGCACATAGATGTCATTTTGTATTTGAAAATTTAATTAATTATAATTTATTTTACTTAATTATTCTCTCATTACAATTTTTAAAATCCAAAAACATAATGGAAAGATCTGTGTAACTGCTTGTCATTTATAAACTAAAACCCTGTGTGGTACTTTCAGTGCATTCCAGTGTCAGAGAAGTCAGATAAGTAAGTAATTATTTTTGCCTGTTCACATGTTTCAAATATTATGTTAAATATTTCACCAATACTTTGATTTACTTGGCTTACTACCGAAGCAGGTCACAGTATGAGGAATTCCGTTCCTTCAGGAAGTTGCTCAAAATCTTTACTCAGCTGACATATGATGAAATATGCTTCTTTCATATGTATATACTGAAATAACTTTTGGTATGCATAATATGATGTATCTGAGGCAACAAGCTTTGTTTTCTGGACTGCTTTTTTTGCTTACTTCAACCAGCCAAGGCAGCATGTACTTTGACTAATCTGAAATACACAAATATTGGAACAAACAAGCTTCTTAAACCATTATAGGAACAAAGCATTCCCCTAGCTCAGTGTTTTTGTTCTTCCTTCCAAATGAAGTGTTCTTCTAGATAAATGAGGACTTTTTCCCATACTGCATTCAGATTTTAGTTAAATATTACTTTCAGAAAGAAAACATCCCTCTGCAACTAACCTTATGTGCCTATTGTACTTTAAAATTTAAACAAAAATTAAAAATTTAGTCTTCTATCTCACTTTTGATGTCAAATGTAACTAGTAGCTTTCATATTAGATAGAGCATATAAAATATTTCCACTATTACAGATAATTCTACTGAATAGTTCTGCTCTATTCTCTTAACCTACTTCATTTATATGGAAAATTCTTATCACTATCTGATATTCCATTATACATATTTTTATTTCTAATCATCTGTTTTAATTATAATGGGAAACCTTACTTTACTTACCAGGCTTCCTACCATCTAAAATAGTGCTTGGTGCAGAGATGTTGCCCAGTAAATATCTGTAGAATAAGAGGCCAAAAATTATTCATTTTCCTTTTATTTTCTAGCATCTCTTTACTACCATTACCTGGTAAAACAGGCATGAACTATGCCCTTTGCCATTTTACTCTAGAAGATACAGAAGTGGACATTTTCCTGACCCTTTAATATTTATTTATTTCTATTTCATTTATTTGTTTTATTTGTAATTGTTGTGGGTACATAGTAGGTGTATATATTTATGGGGTACAGGAGATGTTTTAATACAGTCATATAATATGAAGTAAGCAAATCATGGAGAATGTGGTATCCATCCCCTCAAGCATTTATCCTTTGAGTTACAAACACTCCAATTATACTTTTTAAGTTATTTTTAAATGTACAACTAAGTTATTAGTGACTATAGTCAAGCTGCTGTCTTATCACATACTAAGTCTTACTCATTCTTTCTCTTTCTTGGGGGTGGTATCCATTTTTTTTTTTGTTTGGTCTTCTAAGTCTAGAGCACAATAGTAGTGAAAAGAAAAATGTATAAAAAAATACAAGAAACCAATGCAAATTTCAAAACAAATAAAAGAACCTAGTAGATTTAAGTTTTTGAACTTACTGCTCTTTCTACAGATCATGGCTCAATCACATGTCCATGATGAATCTTTGAACTCCTATCAAAAGTGTAATTAAGGCCTGGCATGGTGGCTCACGCCTGCCTTTAATCCCAGCACTTTGGGAGGCCCAGCTGAGCAGATCACGAGGTCAGGAGATCGAGATCCTCCTGGCTAAAACGGTGAAGCCCTATCTCTACTGAAAATACAAAAAATTACCCACGTGTGGTGGTGGGCGCCTGTAGTCCCAGGTACTTGGGAGACTGAGGCAGGAAAATGGCGTGAACCCAGGAGGCGGAGCTTGCAATGAGCCGAGATGGAGCCACTGCACTCCAGCCTGGGTGACAGAGCAAGACTTTAAAAAAAAAAAAAAGACTTTAAAAAAAAGTGTAATTAATAGGAATAATAAGAAAGAGGGTAGCCCTTAAGCTCACTTGGTTTTATATATTTTTAAAGAAAAACAAAGCAATGCAAATGAATAAAACAAAACAACAACTAAGCAAATTTAGAAAATTAAGTCAATTTTCAGGCATCAGCATTTAAAAAAAAAAAAAAAAAAATGTATATAGTGTGCCTGAAAAGAATAATGAAAAACTGAGGCAAAATAGGATCTGCTTTACTCAAGAATTCCCTGCTATTTTTCTGAGGTCTAAAGGTGATTTAATTTAAAAAGACACATGCACACGTATGTTTATTGCGGCACTATTCACAATAGCAAAGACTTGGAATCAACCCAAATGTCCATCTGTGACAGACTGGATTAAGAAAATGTGGCACATATACACCATGGAATACTATGCAGCCATAAAAAAGGATGAGTTTGCGTCCTTTGTAGGGACATGGATGCAGCTGGAAACCATCATTCTTAGCAAACTATCACAAGAAGAGAAAACCAAACACCGCATGTTCTCACTCATAGGTGGGAACTGAACAATGAGATCACTTGGACTCGGGAAGGGGAACATCAC
>NW_016806995.1:2530617-2543200 GCF_001698545.2 Rhinopithecus bieti
TGCTGGGATTACAGGCTCGAGCCACCGCGCCCGGCCTGGACCTTTCTTAGAAAACTAAATCCTAAGTCTAAAATAGATCAAAGCAATCAGAAAAAAAAAAAAAAAATGGCTGAATTTTTAAAAAGTCCAATGGGAAATGACAAAACAACAACAACACACAGCATAAACATGTAATTCATTGATGTGATAATTCTTTAACATAACTCACAGTGCCTAACGTCAGATCACAAATTATTAGACATGCCAAGAGAAAAAAAATGTGACCAAAGCTAGGAATATTATCACTCAATAGAATCAACAACAAAAAAATGAGAGAGATGATACAAACCAGCAGAAAAAGATGTTTTAAAGGGCTATGCATACGAAAATTGTAGAAAACCAAATATCTACAGCTAAAGGTTGACATTTTAAAACTCCCTCTAACATTCATATAGTAAAAACACACAAAAAAACAAGAATATGTATAGAGATATTAATAACTGTAGAAATCTTGTACAGAATAAACAAAGAAAACCTAATTGCCATTTAAGAAATACTTCACACAACAGCAGCAGAAGACATACTCTTTTCATGTGCACAGAAAACATTCTACAAAACAAACCATATAGTGGAACATAGAATATATTGCTAAAGAAATAAAACATACAAAGGAACCAGATGGAAAATTGAGAGTTAAAAACGAAAATGGCTGTAATGACACTTTTTGGTATAAACTTAAAAGTTAATTAGGAACTACAAAAGAAATGTTTAGTAGACTTGAAAATAAAGTAATAATATATATCAAAAAAAAAATAAAAGAAAGAGAGAAGAAAATGAGAAAGGAAAAAAGTTTCAGTGATTCTGTTACCTGAGGTAAATTATCAAATATTTTTTGCACAGGCAATTGGAATTTTTTAAAAAATAAGAGAGTAGTGATGATGAGGAAAATATATTTGAATAAATAAAGTGCAATTACATATTTCTATGATGCTTAACAAATATAAGTAGTATATACACAGAAAATAATACCATAAGAACCATCATAAATTGTTAAAAAAACACTAAAAATTCCCCATAAAACTCCATTTACCTATAGAAAAAATATAATATAATTGGCAGTTAACTTTTAATATCAAATAATGCAATCCAGAAGATAATAAAAATAAAGTTTTCATGTACTGAAAGAAGAAATTTGTCAACGTAGACTTTTATATCCAGCAAATATATCCATAAAAGTTAAAATGAAATAAAAAATGAAAAGTTAAAAAAAATGATGCTAGCAGACCTGTACTACAAAAGATATTTCAGAAAGTTAGTCAGGATGAACGAAAATAATGGCTAATGGAATCATATGGTGTTTTTATCCAGGAATGAATAAAGAGCACACAAATTGTAAATGCTAGAGTAAATGTAAAACAGGTTTTTTTTTTTTTTACTTTAAACATTTTCCCAAAATATTATCAATTGTTTAAATGCATTGTGTGGTTTATACCTTATGAAGAAGCAACACGTAGTAGTATTATGGCACAAGATCCAAGAAGTGAGAAATGAAATTATACCCTTTTAAGTGTCATGCACAGAAAATTAAATGATATAACATAATGGAAGGGATACTGTGATTAAAATGCATATTGTAAATCCCAAAGAAACCATGAAAATACAACAAAACACATAGTTAATAAGCAATCAATTACCAAAATATACTAAATTAATGCAAAAGAAAATAGAAAATGAAAAATTTGGGTAAAATTTAAAAAACTGGATAGTAGATAAACATTTATATGTACAATTAAAATGAGTGTAAATAGACTAACAATTATAATTAAAATACAGAGATGGTCATACTAGATATAAAAAGGAAGAGCAATCACTTGCTGTATGCATAAACTCAATTGAAATATAAAGACATACATAGGACCAAAAAAAAAAAAAAAGTTATATTATGCAAAGTGTAAAAAAAGCCACAGTGGCTACATTAATATAAGACAATACAGTCTGAGAAAATAAGAAAAAAAAAAGAAGAATTTTGCAATGAGAAAGATAACAAGTCAATAAGAAGACAAAGCAATTCTGAGTGTATGCCCCCCACAATGATGTCAAAATATATACAGTAAAAGCTGATGTAACTTAGAACAGACAAATTCACAGTTGTAACTAGGTATTTCAATAACACTCCATATTTATACACCAAATCTACAGAAAATCACTTAAGCTATAAAATAACTAAACAACATAATAAATTGAGCATAATTAATATTTTTTAACAGTTTATACAATAACAGAATACAAGCTGTTTTTCCAGTGAATATAGTATTTTCAACAAAATGGACCATATGATATATTATAAAATAACTCTCAACAATTTTTAAAGATTACTATGCGGTACATGAACTATGATCACATTGACTTTGGGTTGATAATTAATGAAAGATTTTTTTTAAAACTATTGTTTACAAAGTAAGCAACACATCTATAAATTACATATGCTTCCAAACATAAAACAAAAAGGCTTAACAACTATCCTGAACTTAACAAAAATTAAACACAACATATTCAAATTTGTGTAGAAAATTACAATGCTAAATAGAAGCAGAAACAGAAAACAACTTTGTTTTATTGCTATTCAACATTATAGTTGAGGGCATCTCCAGTTTAACAAGGCAATAAAAAAAATAAAATGCATACAGAATGTAAAAAAAGATGTAAAACTCTCTTAGCTCATAGAAAGAATGATTCTATATGTAGATAGCACTAAAAAAGCCAATAAAAATAAGAAGTGATTTAGTAAAATAAGGAAATAAAAGGTTACTACACATATATCAATCGTTTTTAGTATATTTAGAAAAAACACAATTAGAAAGTTAAGTTAAATATAACTTACTACTCATAAAGTATAAAATATGAAATAAATATGGTTACATGTAATAATATGTATAATAACTTTATTTTAAAGTGCTACAAATATTACTAGGTGAAAGAAAAGAATAAATAATAGGAGTGATATATCATGTTCATGGGTAAGAAGACTCAATACCATTAGTTTCCTCAAACTGTTCTGCAGGTTCATTGTAATCTACACCAAAATTTTAAGAAGGTTTACCTATAGAAACGTATAAGCTGATTCTAAAATGTATATGTAAGCACAAAGAGTGTGTAATAAGTAATATATAATTTTGAAAATGAAGAATAAAGTTGGATGATTTATTCTACTTGATTTCAAGTCTTAAAATATGTTGCAGTAATTAAAGCATTGTTAAGTTAGCATAAATATAGACATAGATAGGTAAATACATACTGGTTTTAGAATAGAGTCTGGAAACACACATATATGCATTCAATTGGTTTGCAAAAGGAGCACAGCTAAGTTAATAAAGAAGCCATGCAATTTTCAACAAATGGTGCTAAAAGAGTAGAGACGAGAATACCTTCATTGTTAATCTATACTTGAGCATAGAAATTAACTCAAAATGTGTCAGAGAGTAAACTTTTTAAATGCTAAACCCCAAAATTATCTGATATTATAGAATATGTTGCAGTATCTCTTTGAAAACTTGGGGTAGTTAAATATTTAATTTAGCAACATAATGGTGAAACATTAAACAAACTGATAAACTGGTCTTTGTAAGAAATGTAAAGCTTCTATTTTCAAAAAGATAAGGTTAGATAAATAAAAATACAGTCTACAGGCTAAACACATGTATTCCTGTGTAATGAATTCTTAAAACTCACAGATGTGAAAACAAGTAGTGCAATAAAAAATGTGTAAAATATTTTAAATAAAAACTGTACTAGGATCATGACCAATATACATGCAGTTATACATTATTTAATAAGGGTGATGTATTCTAAGAAATGGGTTGTGTGGCTTGTCATCATTATGTAAACTTCATAGACCATACTGACCCAAAACGACATGGTATAGCCTATTACACACCTAGGCTATATGGTTCTATTGCTCCTGGGCTACAAACATGTACAGCGTATTACTATACTGAATACTGTAGGCAATGGTAATAGAATGGTAAGTATTTGTGTATGCAAACATATTTAAATATTGAAAAGGCATAGTAACAATGTGCTATTATAATCTTATGGGATCATCATTGTATATAGTCAATTATCGACCAAAATGTTTGGTGACACGTGATGGTGTAAAAAGTTGTAAAACACCATTATTCATCAGGAAAATGTAAATTAAAATCACAAGATAATATGACTGCTTGCCCATGAGAAAGGGTGGACTAGAATGCCAAGCAATACTACTGGTGGGACTATTAAACGGTATAAACACTTTGGAAATAAAGTTTTAAAATTTCTTATTCAGTTAAATATAGTATCCTAAACTGAAATAACCCAAATATGCATTAAGAAATTGAATGGCAAAACAAATTGTGGTACATCGACTCAGTGGCATACCACTCGGAAATTAAAAAGAAAGTAATACTGATACAATTGTAGACTTGGATCATTATCAAAGTCATTTTTTGGATCCAAATCATTGCATTATCTGCTTCAGAGATTTCCTTTCTCACCACCTACAGCATCATTTATTTCTTACCTTCTACCTCTGATGCATCTGTGTTATCTCCATCTGTCACTGAAATTTTTCTTCAAGTAGTATCAGCACTTCAATATCAATATCGATATGTAGACTGGATCAGTATTAAAGTCATTTTTTGGATCCAAACCACTGTATCATCTGCTGTAAAGACTTCTTTTCTCACCACCTATAGTGTCATTTATTTCTTACCTTCTACTTCTGATGTAGCTCCTGTTATCTCCATCTGTCACTGAAATTTTTCTTGAAGTAGTATCAGCTCACCAACACTGTGACACTTCTGGGATGGTTGCCTTTGTCTTTGCTGTTTCTGCCATTTCTTCAGATATATTCATTTCTCCTCTGCTCTGTTCTGTCTTGATCTGCCACGACCGCCATTTCAAATACCAGCACTAACTCTGCTACTTAGAATAATGAAAGTCAGCATTGTCTCTCTCTGTATGTACCTTCATTCTCAAATTCACTTGACTCTGGCTCCACAGCATCTATAAATTTTTCTTAAATATTTTAAACAGCTGACTTCATTTCAGTTTATGTAATTAAAAGGTTATTAATTAAATAATATATACCTATAATTGGTAATTAAATGTACCATGAATATAAATATCTATTGCTTCTTTAAAATGAAGCAGTGCATGATAATATATGCTCTGAATCAAATATTAGTTTTTTAGTTTTAATTTTGTTCTATCACTTATTGGTAGTGAGATGACAGGTAAGATATTTTACGCGTTTAGTCTGTTTTAGCATTTGTAAGTCATTCTTAGCCTCACAAGGTTGTACAAAGATGTTTAAGGAACTTAGCAAAGTTCTTGGAAAACTTAATTTTAGATTAAAATATTTCGGTATTATCTTTAATTACTTTTTCTCTTTCACCCCTAAAATGTAACCACCATTTTCTCTAATTTGAAAAAAAGACTTTAACTCTGTTGCTTTTATCGTTTCCTTCATTTAGGTCACCATCATCTTTTCTTTAGATTAACTCGCCCTTTGCTAAATTATTTCACGATGCTGCACCTACAATGTTCTTTCTAAGAAGCAAAATCACTAATGCCCCTCAATACAGAAATGCCAGTCATGTTTTTTTGTTAAAATTCAAACTACAAGGAATGCATCCAGTTTGTGAAGTGCTTCAGGATGTAACCCATTTTTATCTTTTTCAGTCTCCCATTCTATCGTCGCTCTCTACACTTCATCTGCAGCCACATTGAATGAACTCATTCCTCTGACTAGAAACCTTTAATATCTCCTCTTTACCTAGTTGATTCCTAGTAATCCTCACTGTCACTTCATTTGAGATTTGCTAACATTGAATACAAGGTCGAAAGTTCCAGTTGTATGTTCCTGAATTTTCCACCAGAGGGTTTGCAGAGCTTGATGTTAATGTTATCATTTAGTCAAATGATACCTCCAATAGATTGCATGATTTATGAGAATAGAGAACACATCTAATTTCCAGTGGGCAGCATGTACCATAAGACTTGGCAAACGACACACAGTTAATAGTCAACAAATACTAGTGTAATATATTCTTGTTAACTAAGGATAATTCTAATAAAAAGAATCCCAGAAACCTTTGAAGTTGTTACTCCATAAAATTACCTTTTTTGCCAAGTGATTATGATCATCGTGAGATTTTTCCAGGCTCTGTCTTTGCCCCTTGCTGGAGATGCACCTATTTCCTTTTAGGACCTACCATGGCTATCTTTGTGTTTTGATTCTATAATTTTTATTATACTTTGCAACTTATTTTATAGTTAAAATATTAAAAGCAGAAGACCTCTGTACTTAAGTGTGTGAACTTATTTATTAGTCCCAGATCTATATTCTTTCTATTTAACCAGCAATTAAATTCAGTTGCATATTCAGCAGATAGAGGTTGATTAATCATTGACCCAAAATGAAATTATTCCATTATTAAATATCAGTAATATTTGTTTGTTAAAAGAACATACAGTTGACCCTTGAAGCTATCAAAAAACAGTCATATAACCACTGACTCCCCAAAACTTAACCACTATTTATCTACTGTTAACAAAAAGACTTACCGATAAACTCTTTTAACACATATTTTGTGTATGTATTACAAACTGTATTCTTACAGTTGAGTTAGCAAGATGAAAGGAATATCGTTAAGAAAATCAATAGGAAGAGAAAATATATATTTTTATTTATTAAGTGGAAGTGAATCATCATAAAGGTCTTCATCCTCATAATCTTCAGTTTAGTAGGCTGAGGAAGAGGCGAAAGAGAAGGGGTTGATCTTAGAACCTCAGGAATGGCAGAGGCAGAAGAAAATCTATGTATAAGTTGACGTGCTCAATTCAAACCTGTGTTGTTCAAGGGTCAACTGTAATGTAGTTCTTCTTTATGAGGTGATATATTCTACTAAGCCAAAGTTAAGGGGTTTTTTTTGTTTGTTTGTTTGCTTATTTCGGCTTAAACAACAGACATTTATTTTCCCACATTTGAGGAGGTTGGGATGTACAAGATCAAGGTGTCACATGATGCACTTTCTGGTGTGACTTGCAGATGGTGTCTTTTTTCTTTTTTTTTTTTTTTTTTGAGTGCAGAGAGAGACGAAGGAGGAGACTATGGCTGAGTGTCTCTTCTTATAAGGAAAATACTAAACCACTAGCTTTGGGCCCCACTCAATCATCTCATTTAAGCCTAATTTTCTCCTTGTAGAATGTATTTCCAAATGCAGTCATATTAGGAGTTAAGGCTTTAATACATACATTTTGAAGGAACACAGTGCAGTCCACAGCAGAATGGAAGCTATAGGCAATGGAACACCCTCCCAGGGAAACAGTGGGGACTATTCCTGGGGAAATAAAAGGACATTGGACGTGTCCGGTTCCTCAATATATTGTAGGCCTCCTCCTGACCTTTTGGAGATGTGTGGAAATGAAGGGTACAATAAAAGTGCTAGATATGTGATAAATTAGAAGAAAACCTGCATAATAGTATATACACATATTATACATATACACATAAATATGTATATATATTCTTCAGAAACATGTATTGGAGTATTATATTGTACACATTGTTATATTAGATAACATTAATAAATCCATATTTTATTGTAAATTATCTTTTTTACTTATTTAAAATAATATGTTCTATTTCTATTTACATATTTAATTCACACAAACAAAACACAGAACATTACTTACCATAGTAGAAATAATATATTTTTTGTTAATTTTATTATCAAATATGTTTGAACTCAATAGAAGCCTATTCTGCTTGCTTCTGTAGCCTTAGAATTCATGTTTAATCGGCCAGGCGCTGTGGCTCACGCCTGTAATCCCAGCACTTTGGGAGGCTGAGGCGGGCGGATCACGAGGTCAGGAGATCGAGACCATCCTGGCTAACACGGTGAAACCCCGTCTCTACTAAATAATGCAAAAAATTAGCTGGGCGTGGTGGCGGGCGCCTGTAGTCCCAGCTACTCGGGAGGCTGAGGCAGGAGAATGGCGTGAACCCGGGAGGCGTAGCTTGCAGTGAGCTGACATCGCGCCACTGCACTCCAGCCCGGGCGACTGAGCGAGACTCCGTCTCAAAAACAAACAAACAAACAAACAAAACAAACAAAGAAACAAAAAGAATTCATGTTTAATCATCTAATATAGCTTTTTAGTTAAGCTTTTAAGCTTATAGATGTGTTTTCCTTTTATGCAATTACTAATCAACGTTTCTCTCTTCTTCATTTTGTCTGACTCAAGTTCATTTTAAGTCATGTGGGCCTTGATTTATTCACTTTTTAAATTAAACAAAGCAGAGGAAAAACACAATGAAGAAGTTTTATTTTCTTTAATATGTAAAATCTTTTCCTGAGTGGTTGACAGTTCAAAGAATGCCATTATACTCTTAAATTTTGAAGCATTTGCTCTTTGAGGCAAAAAAAGTGATAATAGACACAATGTCACAATATTTTTAAGTTCATTTAACATATTATTAACTAATATATCTGTTGTCCTATAATCATCCTAGAACTTTATACACCCACCATATTTCTCATCTACTTTGTTTTTTCTAAAAGTAAAAATTAATTCTTCATCCATATTTGTTATTCATTAAAGTATATCTCAGTATTAAAGAAAATGTTATTCAAAGCAATGTGTTTTTGTTTCTGAATTCTTGTATGGATTTTATTGGACCCTAGAGAATTTTTAGATTCAGATATTTTAATTGCTTGACCACCTGTCTTTCCTAAACTTTGGTTCTTCTTTTGCTCTTGGGAATTGTAAGTAAGTTTCCAGCATCTGTTCTTAATCTGTTTGGTAAATGCAAAGAGAAAACATTCATTTAATTCCTCGAAGGCTATTCCCAACTCAATAATAACTACTGAAAACTTATGTGATTTCTTTTTAAAGTAATATATATTCTATATGGTTTCAAATGTATTCATATGCAAATTATGTCATTTACTCCATCAAAAATGATCAATCTTCAATGTTTATTTAACAATAAGGACTGTGTTTCCAACTATTTGTATTATAAATTTAATGCTGAGGTTTTATATATGATCCAACTGTTTTTCTCCCCTATAATTTCTTTTTTTTTCTGGTTGGGGATTTAAGGTAATCTATAACTTGATTTAAATTACATTGTTTAAACACTCAAAACTTGTTTGCCTCATGAATATTTGGGTTGGTTTGGTAAACATCTTCATCATAGTAAAATCTAAACATTTGCATTTCTCCCTATGATTTCCTTTTTTAATTTTAAGAAATCATGAGATATAAGTAAAATTATTTTTATTATACCTGTAAAGGTATTTAGCCTAACAATATAAAGACTTACCTCATAGTTGTGTACCTTTCTAGTGATGAGATAGGGATTCAAATCTAATACTGATTTACATCTTATCAGGAGAACCCGCTCCCAATGTTTAACATGGGTTCTTTTCTATTTCCCAAGTGTCTCGGCTGGATTGAGAAATAAAGGGAAAGAGCACAAGAGAGAGAAATTTAAAGCTGGGTGTCCGGGGAGACATCACATGTTGGCAGGATCCGTGATGTTCCCCGAGCCATAAAACCAGCAAGTTTTTATTAGTGATTTTCAAAAGGGGAGGGAGTGCAGGAATAGGGTGTGGGTCACAGAGATCACATACTTCACAAGGTAATAAAATATCACAAAGCAAATGGAGGCAGGGCGAGATCACAGGACCACCAGATGAGGAGAAATTAAAATTGCTAATGAAGTTTCAGGCACACATTGTCATTGGTAACATCTTATCAGGAAACAGGGTTTGAGAGCAGACAACCTGTCTGACCAAAATTTATTAGGTGGGAATTTTTGTCCACCTGAAAAGCCTGGGAGCACTATAGGAGACCGGGGCTTATTTCATCCCTTCAGCTTCGACCATAAAAGACAGGCCACCTTAGAAAGGGGCCGTCTATAGGCCTACCTTCAGGGCACATTTTCTTTCTCCGGGATGTTCCTTNTGTCCACCTGAAATGCCTGGGAGCACTATAGGAGACCGGGGCTTATTTCATCCCTTCAGCTTCGACCATAAAAGACAGGCCACCTTAGAAAGGGGCCGTCTATAGGCCTACCTTCAGGGCACATTTTCTTTCTCCGGGATGTTCCTTGCTGAGAAAAAAAATTCAGGGATATTTCTCCTATTTGCTTATGAAAGAGGAGGAATATATCTCCAGTCCGTCCGGCTCATCTGTGGCCAGTTCAAAGTTACCTCTCTTGTTCCCTGAACATCGCTGTTATCCTGTTCTTTTTTAAAGATGCCCAGGTTTCATATTCAAACACACAAGCTCTACAAACAATTTGTGCAGTTGATGCAATCACAGGGTCCTGAGGCAACATTCATCCTGCTCAGCTTACAAAGAAGATGATGGGTTTAAGAGATTAAAGTAAAGACAGGCATAGGAAATCACAGGGGTATTGACTGGGGAAGTGACAAATGTCCATGAAATCTTCACAAAAATTTATGTTCTTCTGCCACGGCTTCAGCTGGTCCCTCTGTTTGGGGTCCCTGACTTCCCGCAACAACATCTTAGTTAATAAACCAGAGTAAGCAGTTGATGGATTACATTTTACTTCTTTGTTTTCATCTTAATATAAATGGTTAGCTTTATATTCATAAAGAAATATCAAATTATAAAAAGATAATTTGGAAAATAATACTGAACAATTTCATGGAATATAATGCCCTATGTCTCCATATTCTCATAATATTCCTCAAGACAAACCCACTATGTTTAGTGTATTGTTTCTAATAATAAATCCTTTTGAAATTATGTAAATGTTTCTGAGTTATTAATCTACCTGTTATAGTAAATTTGTGTATATATTATATAAATACAATAATATATAACATATAATTACATATTAAGTATATTGTATTTACATATTATATGTAAACATTATGTATATATCACATATATTGTCTGTATACTATATATACAATGTATATATAACAGAAGTACAATAATATATTTATATATAATATATACACACATTTACTATAATAACTTAGCTATAGTAAAATTATGTATTATAATTATATATATAATTTGTAATATATATTTATGTTTATATATAAAATTTGTAATATGTATTTATAATACATAACGTGTTACATTATTTAACTAAAAGACAAATATCAGTAATATAGCTGTAGCAACTAGTGGCTGTGGGTCAGTAGTTACAGCCAGTTTGTAACTCCAATTTACCTCTTTTATCAACCTGACTGGGGGCAAAGAGTCATAGTATATAGGGCTCTAGGTTTGCCCTTTAAAAATTAATGTAGTATAAAACTTATTTTTTTAAAATATTGTATGGTTTTCTATTACTAACATCTAAAAGCCCATGATGAATTATTAGAGAGAAAATGTAAAGAGCTTTTCAGTAAGGTGAACAGTCAAAAAAATTTAGAGACATTTATATTTTTCTTCATTTGAATGATATTAAACAGGAATCGACTTAAAAAGGAATGAAAGGAGATATATTTAAAGACATTAGGAAAGTTTTAACAAAATTTTTAAACTGAAAAAATGAGCTATACACTTGGATATAATTGTTATTGCAAAAATATTAATTATACATTTAAATTAATTCTCATCAAAACTACAATACATCTTTGGTATGGGTTGACTGTGTCCCCACCCAAATCTCATCTTGAATTCCCATGTGTTATGGGAAGTACACAGTGGGAGGTAATTGAATCATGAAAGCAGATCTTTCCCATGCTGTTCTCATGCTAGTGAATAAGTCTGACTAGATCTGATAGTTTTAAAAAATGAAAGTCTCCCTGCACAAGCTCTCTTCTCTTATTTGCCATCATGTGAGATGTGTCTTTCACCTTCTGTCATGATTGTGAGGCCTCCTTAGACACGTGGAACTGTAAGTGCATTAGATCTCCTGCTTTTGTAAAGTGCCCTTTCTTGGGTATGTACTTATCAGCAGCTTAAAAACAGACTAATACAGTTAAGTTGGTACCAGTAGAGTGGGGTGCTGCTGAAAAGATACCTAACAATGTGGAAGTGACTTTGGAACTGGATAACAGGCGGAGGTTGGAACAGTTTGGAGGGTTCAGAAGAAGACAGGAAAATGTGAGAAAATTTGAATCTTCCTAAAGAGTAGTTGAATGGCTTTGCCCAAAATGCTGATAGCAATATGGACAACAAAGTGCAGGCTGAGGTGGTCTGAGATGGAAACGAGGAAATTTCTGGGAACTGTAACAAAGGTAACTCTTGCTATGTTTTAGCAGAGAGACTGGCTGCATTTTGCCCCTGCCCTAGAGATTTGTGGAACTTTGAACTTGAGGTAGATGATTCAGGGTATCCAGTGGAAGAAATTTCTAAGAAGCAAAGTATTTAAGATGTGACTTGGGTGCTGTTAAAGGCATTCAGTTTTATAAGGGAAGCAGAGCATAAAAGTTCAGAAAATTTGCAGCCTGACAATGAGATAGAAAAGAAAATCCCATTTTCTAAGGAGAAATTCAAGCAGGCTGCAGAAATTTGCATAAGTTATAGGGAGCCAAGTGTTAATCCCCAAGACAAAAAGAAAAAAATGTCT
>NW_016806995.1:2543513-2554539 GCF_001698545.2 Rhinopithecus bieti
TTATAGTAAATTTGTGTATATATTATATAAATACAATAATATATAACATATAATTACATATTAAGTATATTGTATTTACATATTATATGTAAACATTATGTATATATCACATATATTGTCTGTATACTATATATACAATGTATATATAACAGAAGTACAATAATATATTTATATATAATATATACACACATTTACTATAATAACTTAGCTATAGTAAAATTATGTATTATAATTATATATATAATTTGTAATATATATTTATGTTTATATATAAAATTTGTAATATGTATTTATAATACATAACGTGTTACATTATTTAACTAAAAGACAAATATCAGTAATATAGCTGTAGCAACTAGTGGCTGTGGGTCAGTAGTTACAGCCAGTTTGTAACTCCAATTTACCTCTTTTATCAACCTGACTGGGGGCAAAGAGTCATAGTATATAGGGCTCTAGGTTTGCCCTTTAAAAATTAATGTAGTATAAAACTTATTTTTTTAAAATATTGTATGGTTTTCTATTACTAACATCTAAAAGCCCATGATGAATTATTAGAGAGAAAATGTAAAGAGCTTTTCAGTAAGGTGAACAGTCAAAAAAATTTAGAGACATTTATATTTTCTTCATTTGAATGATATTAAACAGGAATCGACTTAAAAGGAATGAAAGGAGATATATTTAAAGACATTAGGAAAGTTTTAACAAAATTTTAAACTGAAAAAATGAGCTATACACTTGGATATAATTGTTATTGCAAAATATTAATTATACATTTAAATTAATTCTCATCAAAACTACAATACATCTTTGGTATGGGTTGACTGTGTCCCCACCCAAATCTCATCTTGAATTCCCATGTGTTATGGGAAGTACACAGTGGGAGGTAATTGAATCATGAAAGCAGATCTTTCCCATGCTGTTCTCATGCTAGTGAATAAGTCTGACTAGATCTGATAGTTTTAAAAAATGAAAGTCTCCCTGCACAAGCTCTCTTCTCTTATTTGCCATCATGTGAGATGTGTCTTTCACCTTCTGTCATGATTGTGAGGCCTCCTTAGACACGTGGAACTGTAAGTGCATTAGATCTCCTGCTTTTGTAAAGTGCCCTTTCTTGGGTATGTACTTATCAGCAGCTTAAAACAGACTAATACAGTTAAGTTGGTACCAGTAGAGTGGGGTGCTGCTGAAAAGATACCTAACAATGTGGAAGTGACTTTGGAACTGGATAACAGGCGGAGGTTGGAACAGTTTGGAGGGTTCAGAAGAAGACAGGAAAATGTGAGAAAATTTGAATCTTCCTAAAGAGTAGTTGAATGGCTTTGCCCAAAATGCTGATAGCAATATGGACAACAAAGTGCAGGCTGAGGTGGTCTGAGATGGAAACGAGGAAATTTCTGGGAACTGTAACAAAGGTAACTCTTGCTATGTTTTAGCAGAGAGACTGGCTGCATTTTGCCCCTGCCCTAGAGATTTGTGGAACTTTGAACTTGAGGTAGATGATTCAGGGTATCCAGTGGAAGAAATTTCTAAGAAGCAAAGTATTTAAGATGTGACTTGGGTGCTGTTAAAGGCATTCAGTTTTATAAGGGAAGCAGAGCATAAAAGTTCAGAAAATTTGCAGCCTGACAATGAGATAGAAAAGAAAATCCCATTTTCTAAGGAGAAATTCAAGCAGGCTGCAGAAATTTGCATAAGTTATAGGGAGCCAAGTGTTAATCCCCAAGACAAAAAGAAAAAAATGTCTTCAGGGGATGTCAGAGACCTTTGCTGCAGTCCCTCCAATCACAGACCTGGAGACCTAGGAAGAAAAAATCGTTTCGTGGGTCAGGCCCAGAATCCTCATGCTGTGTGCAGCCTAGGGACTTGGTGTCCTGCATCCCAGCCTCTCTAACCATGACTGAAAAAGGCCAACATAGAACTCAGGCCATGGATTCAAAGGGTGCAAGCCCCAAGTCTTGGCAGTTTCCATGTGATGTTGAGACTGTGAATGCACAGAAGTCAAGAATCGGGGTTTGGGAACCTCTGCCTAGATTTCAGAGGATGTATGGAAATGCCTGGATGTCCAAGCAGTTTGCTGCAGGTTCAGGGAGAACCTCAATGTGGAAAGGAAATGTGGGGCCAGAGCTCCCACACAGAGTTGCTACTGGGGCACCACCTAGTGGAGCTTTTAGAAGAGGACCATCATCCTCCAGACCCCAGAATGGTAGATCCACTGACAGCTTGCACAGGTTTTGAAACATGCACTATGTTTTAAATCATTATATTATCATATGAAATTGTCTCATGACCCTAAAAATATGCCATCTTTGACTTATTCAACCCATTCCTCTTCTTATGAATTACAAGGATAGTTGATTTTTTTACTAACTCTATAGTTTTGCTTTATTTAGAATGTATATAATTGTAATAATACAGTATGTACCCTTTTCAGAATGTCTCCTTTCACTTATAAATACTCATTTAAGCTTCATTCATGTGTTCCTGTGGATTGATTGCACATTTTTTTTTTATTGTTGAATAACATTCCTTGCATGGTTTTACACAAATATGCTTATCAGTTCATCTATTGAGGAACACCTTGGTTATGTCCATTTATTGATAATTACAAATAAAGGTGCTATATACATTCTTGTGCAGGTTTTTGTGTGGATAAAACTTTTCAAAGAACTGGGTATATATCTAGAAATGTGAATGCTGGGACCTTGTAGTTTGGTAACAATCTGCCAAATGTCCCACTAGAAATGAATGACATTTCCTGTTTTCTAAGTTCTCAAAAACATTTGGAATTATCAGTTATTAGCTTTTAGTTATTCTAACAGGTATATAGTATTATCTCACTGATTTAACTTGCAATTTCCTAATGACAAATGATATTGATAATCTTTCTGTATATTTATCTGCTGTTTGTTGTATAGTCTTTGGTAAGATTTCTTTTGTAATTTTTAAATTTATTTTATTTTACTTAACTTCTATTTTTAGTTTAGGGTACATGTTCAGGTTTGCTATAGGTAAACTGTAAACAAATGGATTCAAATGTTTTCTCTGCTTAGGGAGTTGATGTAGACATAATACACTATAATGTAAGAAAAATTATAAAAGTGAACTAATAAACAGGTCTCTAAGAATGAAGATAAAAAATCATGTAGCAGGTTTTATCTATGGTTTTAAAATATGTATTTATATTGCTGTATTCTGAACTGTATTAACTTTCCTTATTTTGATTCTATTTTTGAACCAACATTTAAATTTAAACCTGAGTTCTTGTTTAGAGAATTGTACTAATATTATATTTATATTATTAATATCCACAAATATTACAAACTTCAACAATAAATATCATTTCATTTTTTCTTTTTATAACTTCTATTTTAAGTTCAGGGGTACATGTGCAGTTTTGTTACAGAGGTAAACTTGTGTCATGGGGGTTTGTTGTACAGATTATTTCATCACCCAGCTATTAGCTCTAGTTCCCATTAATATTCCCATAGGATTATTCCTGATCCTCTCCCTCCTCACACCCTCCACCTTCTGGTTGGCCCCAGTGTCAGTTGTTCCCTTCTATGTGTTCATGTATTCTCATCATTTAGTTCCCACTTGTAAGTGGGACCATGTGGTTTATGATTTTCTGTTCCTGCATTAGTTTGCTTAGGATAATGGCTTCCAGCTACACCCATGTTGTTGCAAAAACTTTGTTTTTATTCTGTCATATGGCTGTGTAGTATTCCATGGTGTATATGTGCCAAATTTTATTTATCCAATCCATCATTGACAAGCATCTAAGTTGATTCTATATGTAGGCTATTGTGAATAGTGCTGCGATGCCCATGTATATGCATATGTCGTTGTTCTTCCAAAGTAGCTCAAGAACCATTTATTGAACAGGGAGTCCTTTCCCCATTGCTTATTTTTGTCAGCTTTGTGAAAGATCAGATAGTTGTAGATGTGCAGTCTTATTTCTAGGCTCTCTGTTCTGTTTCATTGTTTTATGTTTCTGTTTTTATACCAGTACTATGCTATTTTGGTTACTGTAGCCCTATACTATAGTTTGAAGGCAGGTTTTTGTTTGTTTGTTTGTTTGTTTGTTTGTTTGTTTTTTCTTAGACTCACCTTGGCCATTCTGGCTCTTTTCTGATTCCATATGAACTTTAATGTAGTTTTTTCTAGTTCTGTGAAGAATATCATTGTTAGTTTGATAGGAATAGCATTGCTTTGGGCAGTATTGCCATTTAAATAATATTGATCCTTTTTTCCCATGAGCATGGAATATTATTCCATTTTTTGTGTCATCTCTGAATTTTTTGAGCAGTGATTTGTTGTTCTGTTTGTGGACAATTTTCACCTCTTTAGCTGTATTCTTAGGTATTTTATTCTTTTTGTAGCAATTATGAACGGGATTGCATTCCTGGTTTGGCTCTTGGCTTGACTGTTATTGATCTGTAGGAATTCTAGTGATTTTTGCACATTGATTTTGTATCCCGAGACTTTGTTCAAGTTACTCATCAGCTCAAGGAGCTTTTTGGCCAAGACTATAAGCTTTTCTAGATATGGTATCATGTCTTCTGCAAACAGTAGTAGTTTTACTTATTCTCTTCCCATGTGGATGCCCTTTATATCTTTCTCTTACCTGATTGCCCTGGGCAGAACTTCCAATACTATGTTGAATAGGAGTGGTGAGAGAGGGAATCCTTGTCTTGTGCCAGTTTTCAAGGGGAATGCTTTCAGTTTTTGTCCATTCAGTATAATGTTGGCAATGGGTTTGTCATAGATGGCTCTTATTATTTTGAGGTATGTTCCTTCAATATCTAGTTTATGGAATGTTTTTTAATAGGAAGTGGTGTTGAATTTTATCAAAAGCCTTTTCCGCATCAATTGAAATAATCGTTCGCTTTTTGTCTTCAGTTCTGTTTATGTGATGAATCACATTTACGGATTTATATTTTTTGAACCAAGCTTGCATCATGGTGTTTACTGGATCATGGTGGATAGGCTTTTGAATATGTTGCTGGATTTGGTTTGCCAGTACTTTGTTGAGGAGTTTTGAATCTATCTTCATCAAGGATATTGGCCTGAAGTTTTCTTTTTTTGTTGTGTCTTTGCCAGGTATTGGTATCAGTATGATGTGGGCCTCATAGAATGAGTTAAACGGGAGTTGTCATTTGTTTTGTTTTTTTGTTTTTTGTTTTTTTTTTTTTTGAATGGTTTCAGTAGGAATCAGGCCAGCTTTTTTTTTTTTTTTTTTTTTTTTTTTTTTTTGTTCATCTGATAGGATTCAGCTGTTAATTTTTACTGCTCTCTAGTTCTGGTTGGTTGGTAGGCTATTTATTACTGATTCAATTTCAGAGCTCATTATTGGTCTGTTCAGAGATTCACTTTCTTCCCAGCTCAGTCTTGGGAGGATGTATATGTCTAGGAATTTATCCATTTCTTCTAGATTTTCTAGTTTATATGTACAGAAGTGTTCGTAATATTCTCTCATGGTTATTCATATTCCTGTGGGTCAGTGATAATCTTTTAAATTAGACTCTTTCCTGTCATGCTGCTGTGTTTCAAGAATTTTTTGTGTGTTTTTGGACACAAGTTATTTACTAGATACTTGCTTTTCAAATAACTTTTTAAACTCCATGACACCTTTTTTCTTTTTTTAAAAAAAATTTCAACTTATATTTTATATTAATGTGTAGGTTTGTTACATAAGTATATTACGTGACACTATGGTTTGGCATGCAAATGATTCCGTCACCCAGGTATTGAGCATAGTAGCCAATAGGTAATTTTTTAACCCTTTCCCACTCCCCCTCTCCCACCTCCAGTAGTCTCCAGTGTCTCTTTTTTTCAATCTTTCAGTACATATATACCCAACTTTTAGCCTCCACTAAGTGCTAACATGCAATATGTGCTTTTTAATTTCTATATTAATTTGCTTAGAATAATGGAAACCAGCTGCAAGCATCTTGCTGCAAAGATATAATTTCATTCATTTTTATGAATAGATAGTATTTCATGGTGTACATGCAACACATTTTCTTTATTAACTCTTCCACTTATGAGCATCTAGCTTGATTCCATATTTTGCTATTGCGAATAGTGCTGCAGTGAACATATAAGTGCATGTGTCTTTTGGTAAACCTATTCATTTTCCTTTGGGTATATATCCAGTGATAGGATTCTTGAGTCCAAGGATGGTTCCAAGTTCTTTGAAAAATCTCCAAACTGCTTTCAATAGTGACTGACCTAATCTATATTCCAACCTATAGGTTTACATAGGTGTTCCCTCTTCTCCACAGCCTAATACTTTTTTTTTTTAATTTTTAAAATAATAGTAATTCTGACTGATGTGAGATGTTATTTCGTTGTGGTTTTCATTTGCTTTTCTCTGATGATTTGTGATATAGTGCATTTTTTCATGTTTGTTGGCCACCTGTATATCTTCTTTTAAGAAGTATCTGCTCAATTGTTTTGACCACTTTTTAACAAGTCCATTTTCCTGCTTGTCAAATTGTGTAATTTCTTATACACACACACACACAGAATATCTAATGTTCTGGGTATCAGACTTTTGTTTGGTGCATAGTATGCAAATATTTTCTCCCACTCTGTAGGTTGCCTGTTTACTCTGTTGATAGTGTCTTTTGATGTGCAGAAGCTCTTTAATTTAATTAGGTCCCACTTGCAGCTTTTTGTTTTTGTTGCAATTAATTTTGAGGTCTTAACCATAAATTCTTTACCAAGGCCTATGTCCATAATTGTATTTGTTACACTTTCTGCCAAAATTCTTCTAGTTTAAGATCTTACATCTAAATTCTTAATCTCTCTTGAGTTGATTTTATCATAGAGGGAAAGACAATCATCCAGTTTCATTCTTCTGCATATGATTTGAAAGCTATCCCAGCACCATTTACTGAATAGGGAATCATTTTCCCATTCCTTGCCTTTGTTGACTTTGTCAAAGATCAGATGGCTGTATGTGTGTGGTTTTATTTCTGAGTTCTCTATTGTGTTCTATGTGTCTGTTTTTGTATGATACCATGCTGTTCGGGTTTCTGTAGCCTTATAATACAGTTTGAAACTGAGTAATATGAGACTTCTGGCTTTGTTCTTTTTGCTTAAGAGAGTTTTGCTTCTTGGGCTCTGTTTTAATTCCATATGAATTTTGGAATAAGTTTTTCCTAATTCTGTGAAAAATGGCATTGGTAGTTTGATAGGAATAGCACTGAAACTGTACATTGTTTTGGGTAATAGGGCCATTTTAGCAGTATTGATTTTTTTAATCTTTGAGTATGGTACAGTTTGCTATTTGTTTGTGTTATCTGTGATTTATTTCAGCAAAGTGTTGTTCTCTTTGTAGAGATCTTTCACTTCTTGGTTAGATGTATTCTGAGGTATTTTAATTTATATTTTGGTGGCTATTGCAAATGGGTTGCATTCTGTATTTGACTTCCAGCTAAAACATTATTGGTGTATAGAAATGCTACTAATTTCTTACATTGACTTTTTATACTAAAACTTTACAGAAGTCATTTATCAGTTCTAAGAGGCGTTGGCAGAGTCTTTAGGGTTTTCTAGGTAAAGAATCCTATCATTAGTGAAGAGAGACAATTTGAATCTCATTTTCCTATTTGGGTGCCTTCATTTCTTTGTCTTGCATGATTTGTCTGGCTAGGAATTCCAGTACTATGTTGACTTGAAAGGTGAGGGTGGGCATTCTCGTCTTGTTCCTCATCTTAAGGTGAATACCTCCGGCTTTTGTCTGTTCAGTCTGATGTTGGCTGTGGGTTTGTCATAGACAGCTCTTATTATTTTATTGTATGTTCCTTTGATGCCTAACTTGTTGAGGATTTTTATCATGCGGGGATGTTTAATCTTACAATTTTTTTCCATGTCTATCAAGATGATCATATGGTTCTTGTTTTTAATTTTGTTAATGTTGTGAATCACGTTTATGTATTCATTCAATCATCCTTGCATCCCAAGAATGAAGACCACTTAAGTGTGGCAAGTTAACATTTTATGTGCTATTGAGTTCACTTTGCTAGTATTTTGTTGAGGATTTTTGTGTCCATATTTGTAAAGAATATTGGCCTGTATTCTTTACAAATGTGTGATGTCTTTACCAGGTATTAGTATCAGGGTGAGACTGGCTTCATAGAACAAAGTAGAAAGGAGTCTTTTATTTATTATTTTTTTGAAATAGTTTCAGTAGAATTGGTACAAGCTATTTGTATACATGGTTGCATTTGTCTGTGAGTCCATCTGGTCCAGAATTATGGGGGGTTTGTAGTTTTTTTTATTACTGATCAATTTCTGAATTTGATATTAGTCTGTTCAAGGTTTTGATTTCTTCCTTATTCAGTCTTGAGAAGTTTAGTGTTTCCTGAAGTGTAACCACTGCCTCTAGATATTCCAGCTTGGGTACATAGAGGTGTTCATAATAGTCTGTGAGTATGTTCTGTTTTACTGTGGAAACAGTTATAACATTACTTTTTTGTTTCTGATGATATTTATTGGGATCATCTCTTTGTATTAATACAGATAGTAGTTTATTAATATTGTTTATCCCTTCAAACAAAAACTTTTGGTTTCATTGATTCTTTGTATGGATTTTTGTATGTCAATTTTATTCTGTTGCACCCTGATTTTATTTATTTCCCTTCTTCTTATAACTTGAAATTTAGTTTGCTCTTGTTTTTCTAGTTCCTCTAGGTGTAACACAAAATCAATAATTTTAGATTTTCTAACTTTTGAGGTAGGTGTTTGGTGCTAGAAACTTATTTTTAATAGTGTTTTTGCTGCATCCCAGGGATTTTGATATGTTGTGTCTCTGTTTTCATTTTTTTCAAAGAATTTTTTAAATTTCTGCCTCGATTTCTTTGTTTGCTAAAAGTCATTCAGGAGCAAGAATTTTCATGTAATTGTGTGGTTTTGAGAGATTCTTTGTGTTGATTTCTATTTTTATTCCACTGTGATCCAAGAGTGTGGTTAGTATGATTTCAAGTTTTTTGAATTTACTGTGACTTGTTTTATGGCTGAACATGTGGTTGAGCTTAGAGTATGTTCTGTGTGCAGATAAGAAGAATATATATTCTGTGGTTGATGGTAAAGTTTTCTGTAAACGTTTATTAGTTCCAATTGGTCAAGTGTAGAATTTCAGTACAAAATTTCTGTTAGTTTTTTGCCTTCATTATCTGTCTAATGCTGTCAGCAGAGTGTTGAAATCCTCCACTATTATTTTGTGGCTGTCTAAAGTTTTTGTTTTTTATTTTAAGTCCGTAAAAATCTGTTTTATGAATCTGTGTGCTCCAATGTTGGGTGCATATATATTTAGGATAGTTGTCCTCTTGTTAAATTGAATGCTTTATCATTATATAATGCCATTCTTTGTCTTTTTTCTACTATCGTTGGTGTAAAATCTAGTTTAAAAATAGTGACCACTGATTTTTTTTGTATATGTTTTCCATTTACTTGATAGATCTTTCTCTATTATTTTACTTTGAGCATACGGGTGTTGTTGCCTGTGAGGTGAGTCTTTTGATGAGAGAAGATGAATAGGTCCTTTTTTAAAACAACTTGACTTACTACTCTGTGCCTTCTAAGTGAGGTTTAGACCATTTACGTTCAAGGTTAGTATAGGTATGTGTGGTTATTGTGAAATTTTTAGCTGTTTTATTTGAATTTTATATTGTGTGCTTGGTTCATAGGGTCTGTGAACTATGTACTTAAGTGAGGGGTGTGTGTGTGTGCGTGTGTTATCAAGTATTGTTCTTTCATTCACATGTTTAGAACCCTCTTGTAAGGCTGACCTCGTAGTATTGAATTCCCTCAGTGCTTGCTTCTCTGGAAAATATTTTCTTTCTTCTTCACTTATGAAGCTTAGTTTGGCAGGATATGAAATTCTTGTTTGGAATTCCTTTTCTTTAATAATGCTGAAAATAGGTCTCCAATCTCTCCTGCATTGTAAGGTTTCTGCTGAGAAATCTGCAGTTAACTTGATGAGGTTCCCTTTGTATGTGATCTGACTTTTTTCTCCAACTGCTTTAAGACTTTTTTTTTCTTTAGTATTGACCTTGGACAGTCTGCTACATGCCTTAGTAAAATTCATTTTGCATAGTATCCTGTTGGTGTTCTCTGGATTTCTTGTATCTGAATGTCTATCTGACTAGGAATATTAGAAAATTTGTCTTAAATTATTCCCTGAAATATGTTTTTCAGGTTGTTTACCTTTCTTCTTCTTTTTCATGACAGCCAACAACTCATACATTTGGTTGTTTTATGTAATTCCATATTTGTTGAGGACTTCATTCATTTTTTAAAAATTATTTTTTATATAGTAAAGATCGGTATTTTATTTTAAACTACCTTTTAAAAGCAGATCAATTTCAATTTTAAGAAAGTATAAACTTTCTTTTTTTCATAGATTGTACATTTGATGTTTATATCTACAAACTCATCATCAAACACAAGGTCATGTAGACTTTCTACTTCATTTCCAGAAATTATATTATGTTGTGTTTTACATTTAGGCCTATGTTCCATTTTGTGGTGTTTTTTGTGAAAGATATAAAGTTTGTGTCTCAGTTCATTTTTGCATATGGATATCCAATTATTGTACAGCTCTTTATTGAAAACACTATTTTTCCCCTTTGAAGTGCCTTTGTTCCTTTCTCAAATATTAGTTGATTATATCTGTATGGGTCTATTCCTGGGCTCTCGAATCTGTTGCATTGGTCAATATGATCATTCTTTCACCAAAACCAAGCTGTCTTGATTACTGTAATTTTGTAATAGTTTTGAAGTCATGCATTGTGAATATTCCAAAATTGTAATTCATTTTTTTTTTTGAAACAGGTTATTACTCTGTTGCCAGGCTGGAGTGAAGAGGCATGATCACAGCTCACTGTAACTTTGAACTCCTGAGTGCAAGCAATTCTCCCACTTCAGCTTCATGAGTAGCTGAGACTACAAGAGTGCACCACCAAATCTTGCCAATTAATAAAAAAAAAAAAAAAAAAAAAAAAAAAAAAAAAAAAAA
>NW_016806995.1:2555868-2574722 GCF_001698545.2 Rhinopithecus bieti
ATAAATAAATAAATAAATAAATAAAAGAAAAAAAAAGAATTCTAGATTTGTGTTTTTTTTTTTAACAGATTAGTCCATTCCACTGTCTTCTTGCCTACACAATTTCTGAGACAAGTCTAATGAAATCCCTATGCCTGTTCCTCTGCAGATAAAGCATTTTTGCTTTTATTATTTCATTCCAGATTTTCTATTTATGATTTTCTGCAGTTTAAATATGATATGTCTATGTATACATTATTTGGTTTTTATTTCCCCTGGTATTCTCTGAGCTTTCAGTATCTGTGATTTTGTGTCTGTCCTTGATTTTTGAAAATTATCACTTATTATTACTGTAAATATTTACTATTTATTATCTCTTTCTCCTTATTCTGGTATTCTCATTATGCATATATTCTAGGTTTTGCAGGTGTCACAGAATCATTGGATATTCTGTTATATATTTTTTCTTTTTTCTCTTGCATTTCAGTTTTGTGAGTCTATTGATATTATGTCAAGATTTTTGATTTTTTTAAACTATATCCAGTCTACTCATGAATATGTCAAATACATTTTCCACTTCTGTTAGAGTGTATTTTTTATTTCTAGCATTTCCTTTGGATTTTTTATAAGTTTACCTTTTGCTTACTTTACCTATTTGTTTATGCATGCTCTTTAATTTTTACATTAGGATCCTTAGCAAAACAATTATAGTTATTTTAAGTTACCATTCTGATAATCCCAAAATCTTTGCCATATCTGAGTTTAATCCTAATGTTTTCTTGTCTCTTCACATTTTATATTTTGCCTTTTAGTATGCCTTGTAATTTTTGGTTGAAAGCCATACATAATATATTGAGTAAAATAATCTGAGTTCAAGAAAGTGTGGTGGTTCTTCCTAAGACTGGATCACTGGAGTAATGAACTTTCAATCTCATTAACACTTAGCCCCTACCAATTTGTGAATCACAGTTTAAGTGCTTCTACTATTACTACTCTAGCAATGGAATTGTACTCCTAGGATTTTGCTTCTGGTAAGGTGTAAATCTTCATATTCTTTTGACTTTCTGATTTGCAAAGTGGCAGTATGTCCTCAATACTTTTATGATCTAAGAAAAGTTGTTAGTTTCTAGTTTGTCCAGATATGTCTTATTTTGAAGATAGAGGTGATGACTCATGTGATGGTTAATACTGAGTGTCAACTTGATTGGATTACAGGATGAACTACTGATCCTGGGCATGTCTTTGAGGGTGTTGCCAAAGGAGATTAACATTTGAGTCAGTGGACTGGGGCAGGCAGACCCACCCTTAATCAGGTGGACACCATCTAATAAGCTGCCAGCTAATATAAAGCAGACAGAAAAACATGAAGCGATGAGATGGGCCTAACCTCCCAGCCTACATCTTACTCTCGTGCTGGATGCTTCCTTCCTTCAAACATCAGACTCCAAGTTCTTCAGTTTTGGGAGTCGGACTGGCTCTCCTTGCCCTCAGCTTGCAGACAGTCTATTATGGAACCTTGTGATTGTGTAAGCTAATACTTAGTAAATTCCCATGTGTATGTACATGTGTGTGTGTGTATGTATAAAAGAGGATGTATGTATCATGTTAGTTCTGTTTCTCTAAGAGAACTCTGACTGATTCAGCTTCCAAGCCTTTTATATCTTAGAGCAGAAGTATAAGTCCTCTTTTTTTTCCTTTGCTTTATTTTACTGTGTGGTTTTAAATTACTCTCTGATGTTCCTTGCTTTAACCCTGAAGAATTTTCTCTAGTGTTTCTTATATGGAGTCTGATAACAATTAATTCTCTCAGTTTTTGTTCAGTTGAAAATGTTTTATTTTGCCTTCCTTTTGAAACATTGTTTTCCAGATATATATTTCTCGGGTGACAGGTTTTATTCATTCAGCCCTTTGAATATGTTCTACTGACTCTGTCTTCCTATTTTTTAAATAAGAAGTTAACTGTTTATCTTCATGGAGTTTCTTTGTACATGATTGGCTGTTTCTCTTTTATTGCTTTTAAGAGTTCCTCTATGCTTTGACTTTTAGCATTTTTACTGTATGTTATGTCTGTGTGAATTTGTATTTATCCTACTTAGATTCTGTCAAGTTACTTGAATCCGTGTAAGCGTTTTCAATTAATTTCAGAAATTTAAAAACATTATTTATTTGAATTCATTTTTGCATCCTTTCACTTCTCTTCTTCCAGTACTGTCTTTATGCATATCTTGGTATACCTAATGGTATTTGTATTAATCAATGTTTTCAAGAGAGAAAGAGAACCAGTTGTGTGTGTGTGTGTTTGTGTGTGTGTGTGTGTGTGTGTAAATTGGCCTCACATAGCAGGTAAGTCTCAAATCTGAAGGGCAAGATGATAACACAGGAGAATTGATATTATAGTCTCAATTCTGAAAGCAGCTTGGAGACAGAATTCCTTTTCCTTAGGGGACTTCAGTCTTTTTCTCATAGAGCTTTCAAATAATTGATGAAGTTCACCAACATCATGGAGGGTAATCCGCTTTCCTCAAAGTTTACTGATTTAAGTGTTAACAAATCTAAAACACATTCACGGCAAAATCTACAATGGTGTTTGATCAGTATCTGGACACCATAGCCTATCCAAATTAACCTGAATTTACCCCATCACAATATCCCACATTTCTCTAAGATTATTTTCTTTCTCTCTGTCTCTTTTTTTTTTCTCTCTCTCTCTCTCTCTGTAACCCACTTTTTGTATTGTATAATCATTATCAATCTATCTTCGAGTTTACTAATTCTATGTTCTACCAGTTCAAATTTGGTTTTCATCTTGCTAGTGAAGTTTCTTATAAGTTATTATAGTTTCCTTTTCTTTTTCTTTCTTTTATCCTATAGAGACAAGATCTTGCTATGTTTCCCAGGCTGGTCTCAAACTCCTGGCCTCAAGCAATCTTCCTGCCTCAACCTTCTAATATGCTGGGATTAGCAATGTATGTCATCATGCCTGGCCAATTATTGTAGTTTTCAATTCAAAAACGTATGTACAGTTTATTTTTATAATTTCTCTTTATTAATATTCTCTAATTTATGTAACACTGACTATAACTATCTTTACTTCTTTGATCATGTTTTGTTGTTGTTGTTGTTGTTTTTCCTTAAGTGTATTTAAAACAGTTACTTTGATATTTGAATTTGACATCTGGTCTCTTCACTAGCTCTTTATTTTGCCTATTTGCATAGTATATGTATATGTTTATGAGTCACAGTTTTGTAATTTATTTTTGCATATTATACTGTAAATGTACTTACTTTCTCTTCCTGTTAGTACTCTCATTTAAGTCACCATACTCCACTGGACATTTTTACTTAAAACTGGAAATATTAGATATATTGTAGCAACTCAAATAACAACTATTCATCCCTCTAGTGTCTCTTACTGCTGTTTGCTTACTTATTTAACCACTGGCTGTACTATTTTAGTGAAGTGTATTACCTCCACAGGGTGAAGTCTTGGTATTGTTTCTTAGATGATGCAGCCTTGGCTATGCACAGAGTCACACTTGGATGAAAGTGGTTTAACAGGACTAAGTTTGATTTTATCTTTCCCTGAGTATGTCTGTTAGGCTCCACTAATTTTTAGCTAATTCCTCTATTGTTTTCAAGATAGTCCTATGGCATAAATTGCCCCACAGTTTAATCCAGTTAAATCCAGAGTCCTTTGTGCGGATAGCTTTTGAGGTAAATGTTTGAGATTTTTTTTGTCTAACTTAGATGGAGTCATCTCAGCTTTGTATTTTCTTATTTTTTCTCTGGCAAACAAACTGGCTAATTGTTTAGGTCTTATTTCCCATGAAGCATCAGTCTTTACTAATTTGCTTACTAACAAGACCTCCAATATTTTTTATGTCACCCTTCAACTTGAACTTCTCAATATTCTGTTTCAAATAGAGGCATTTCCTTTGGGTAAAACTTCAGAGTTCTCTGATTTGTGGTCTGCCTCTTTGCATTGCAAATAATCTGATGTCCAACTCTGGAGCTGATGGTCGAGAGAGGATGCTTCTCTCTAGGTGACACCTTTTTGGAGCAGAGTGGGAGGTGAAACTGTTCTTCCTGCTTGCTTCCCCTCCATAAAACTTCTGCCTTACAAACAAATTGGGGTAAATATTATGATGCCAAATATTCTTGAGGTTGATAATGCATCTTGTGAGTTGGGCTGGAAAGAAGAAAGAAACCCCCCATCTTTTGGTTATACTACTCTAGAATTTAACTTTTTCCAATGTGTAACTATGGGGAATAGAAAATTTTGGTGGTTTTTCCCTCCTGAAAAGGTACAATATCTCTAGAATTAGAGCTTGAAGAAGGGAGCTCTGTGTTTTTTACTGTACATGCCTGGAATTTCCATCTTACTGAAGTGGAAGGGAAGAGAAAGGGATATGCTCACATTTTAAATTCCATAGATTCACTATTTTTACCAAGTTCAAGTAAATTTTCTTGAATATCTCATTTGTTTTATCTCCTTAGAATAATTTCAAAAGAGTTTTTTTCAATGATTTTTACCAGTAGTGTTTGTTTCTTGAAAAACTTGTCCATGGACCTTCTGATGGTGCCATTTCAGAAGTAAGTTTCTATATTCATATTATACTTTAAATGTACTTATTTTCTCTGCCTGTTAGTACTCTCATTTAAGTCACCATACTCCACAGAATGTTTACAAATTATTCTTATTGCATCTTCATGCACTGTCTTTTTTCCTTCAACCTAATTTGTAGATAATACTTAAAATGTGTTAATGTGGAGCAACAGGAATTCTGATTCATTACTGGTGTGTCAGCAAAACAGTGCAACTACTTTACAAGACACTTTAGGAGTTTCTTATAAAATTAAATATGTTTTTACCAAGTGATTCAGCATTAGCACTCATTGGTATTTATCCAAATGAGTTGAAAACTTATTTTCTACACAAAGTAAGTGTGGATAATAATGGATATTTGGATATTTATGACAAGTGTTTTCATATCTGCTAAAATAAGGAAGCAACCAAGATGTTTTCCAGTAAATGAATCAACTACAAAACATTTAAAATACGTAATATTTTTCTACAGTAAAAAGGAATGAGCTCTCAAGCCATGAAAAGAGGTAGAGAGATCTTAAATGTGTATTTCTAAATGAAAGAAGCCAATCTGAAAAGACTATATACAGTATAATTCCAACTATATGACATTCTGGAAAAGGTAAAACTATGGAGACAGTAGAAATATTAATTACTGCCAACTCTTGGGGCAGGGAGACATGAATGGTGGATCTCAGAGGTCTTTTACTCTATATGATACTATAATGATAGATACATACATGCCATTATACATTTGTACAAATTTACAACCCCAAGACTGTACCCTAATGAAAACTAGGAACTTTGGTTGATTATTTTGGGTCAGTGTAGGTTCATCAGTAGTAACAAATGCACTGCTGAGGGGACGATGATGATAGGAGAGAATATGCATGTGTAGAGGCAGGGAGTATTTGGGAAATCACTTTACCAACTGTTTATTTTTCTATAAACCAAAATTGCTCTAAAAGTAAACTCTATTATAAAATCAATCTTTATCTGTTTCATTGCATCAAAAGTCACATATAAATTTATCTTCAAGGATTTGAGATACAATAATAAACTACGTGCTATAAAGTATTTGAAACAGTGTATTAGCTTTCAAATCACTTTACTCATTTATTTAAAGATAAACTCTTCAATAGTGTCCTGATATTTTTCTTGAGATAAAATCTCCTTAACAGGGCATGCGAGACCATTAATAAGCAGATTTCTGTATATTTGTGACAACTTATGTTGCACCGTATTGACATCTTTTCATTCTCTCTATTGTGTTGTTATCACATTGGCTTGGGATTCTTGTTACATGATGTGTTTAGACTTAGAAAACTTATACAAAAAATATTCTTGCCAACTCATTATAACTTTTCCATCTCATAGCTTAGGCATCTAGTGTAAATGCTCATCTCATGTGATCTGAGAGCACTGTACATTCCTCATATTACACAGGATTAATTTGGGGACTTAACTGGCTATAGAATATGAGATTTGTGAGCGTACAGTGCACATGTACCCTAGAACATAAAGTATAATGAAAAATACAACAACAACAAAAAAGATCTTATGACTGCAGGACTAACACTTAGAGTAGTGCCTGGCAAGAAAAAAGATTCAAAAGAGGAGAAAGTTTTAAGCATTATTTAATCCCTATAGACAGTACCTTTTCACTATATTCCAGAAGATAAATGCAGTTAAATCTATGGTCATGATTTCAATAAGTAATTTAAGCCGGTTTCAGAATTTACAAGTTAATGGCTTGGATAAGTTTTAGTTTGTTTTGTTTCTTCCTTTTGTTTGTTTAAGCTTACTGAGAGCATTTTAACAGGGGCATTAATAAAATGTAAACAAACCTTTAAGCAGCACTGGCATTAGTTCTCCTTTTGGGTTCTCTAGTTTGAGAGAGCACCCAACATATGATTTTAGGCAATATTAGCTAGATACCCATCTGAATTGAGTTAGAGCTAAACTATAATTAGAACTGTCTTGGTTATGAATTAATTATTGTGATAATAGTACTTTTATATAAATATTTAGTTCTGGAGATGGACAATGTAGCAAAAGGTTCTGTGTGATATTTTATAACTTAATATTATGGTGTATTTAAGTGAATATTTGATGATTTATAGTAAAGTTCAGGCTTTAGGTACCCAAACTAAAAAGTTCTTATTTTCATAAACCTAAGGGAAGTGAGCTACACAATTTTCGACATATTTCTCCCTAATGGACTTTGACTTTCAATGATTATTCTTAAAAAAAAAAAAAATTTCTTAACTCTTTAAGTATTTTGTGTTCGGTAGACCTTCTTATGAAGTAAAAATAGTAATTATGTGTGTATTACTCACACTGATATGTGTTGTTGTCTCTCTTTGTATCTCCTTCCTATACTTCTTATACTTTTATATCTCCTTCTTATACTTTATATCTCCTTTCTATACTTCCTATTCTATTCCCCATAGCTACACCCTGCAAAGGTTAAATTCTAGAGGAGTATAACCAAAAGATTGGGGCTTCTTTCTTCTTTCCAGCTCAATTCACAAGGCACGTACCAACCTCAAGTACAGTATAGTGAGAATATTGGGCATCACAATATTTACCCCAATTTATACTTTTATAAATTTTTAATTATTTATACCTGATATAACATTATATGTAATGTTCATTTTTCATTCTCTATTTAACAAACATATATATCATTCCAGATACTGTTCTAAAAACTGAAAAATTATTAGTGAATCTAACAGATATAGCCTTTTCTCCCCAGGTAAATCTTATAGTCTACAGTAGAACAAAAACACCGAGGAAAGTAATTAATGTAAAATCTCAACTGCAATGTGATGAAATATATCTTAAAACTTCTAGTTATAAAAGAAAGAATAAAATAAATTAAATTTTACACAAATTTAATCTTTCATACTTGAGTTTTAGGGATAAGTGGAAATGCAATAAAACTGTCAAAATTAGACTTAAACATTTCTGAAAACATGGCTTGTCATTGAGTTAGAATTTTTAATTTAATCTCATTATTTTAAATAAATTCTGCAACTGATAAAAACAAGCTTACTTCTCTTTAAATTTAATGTTACTCAAAATGTTAAGATAGTTATATTTGGTTGCTACATAACAATAATAAGTTCAAGAATAATAGCTTATCATCTAGCTAGAAGCTTTACACCTAACCTCATTGATCATCTAAGACAGCAATGGAAGAAAATTAGTTTAGATCGCTAGTCATAGCTTTCAGAACTAATATATAACTTTATTATTGCAATTCTCTGCTGGGTAGACTTTACATTTGTGCAATCCATTTGATTTAAACTCCAGTTGCCAAGTGCCTCATTCCAAACTACATAACTTTAAATCTTTTACTCCCATTGCACATGCTTTTAAATTCCTTTACTTGTTTCTGATATGCTCTTCAAATGGTTCTGAGAAAGACTATATTTGTTATTATATTAATATTGTTCTTGAATAAAGCTGTTATAGTAAGTGCTTCATAAAATACACGATTGTCCTAACAATAAGAAATTAAAACTTATTGGCCCGTTATTGCAAAGGATTATAAAGGTTACAGCCAGGCAGTGGAAAAAAGAATATTGATATTTTTTGCCATTCTTTTTGTGAGATTCTTAAATAATATGGGAATCTCTGAAAGCCATTTATCTTGTTTTATATGAAATTTAATTTTTCTAAAATAGTTTGTAAGATTATTTCATGTATTTTGGTAGCAATAGCTAAGTATGCAGCAAGGCAAGAGTAAAGAAATTAATTGTTGAATAAAATTCTCACTTCGAAATTCACGTAAAGGGCTTCAGGACTGGAGAACTCACTGAACTTGGAGATAATTTCTTAACATCCTCTAGTAAGATGTGCCAGATACCTGTAAGAGTCTGGAAAGTGGATACCATTATCTAGATCTTACTAATATCTATTCGGATACATACAAAATTCACCTTTTGCTCTGATGCTTCTTTGAGTGAGAAAATAAACATGGCACACTAATATTTTAAATATAAGTATTTTTAAAATAAAATTCACAAATAATCCGATGACTAGAACATTCTATTGGGTCCTTAATTTTTAAAAAAAGCCTACATGATTGGAAATCAGGAATAATTATTCTTCACTATGTAAGGATAATTTTGAGGACAAAACAATTCAGACATTTTCATGCAGCGACTGGATAATTTATAATTATTTGTTATCCATAAAAACTGCTAGAAGGATCCTGTGGAATAAATATATTTAGAAGGTGTTGTAATAATTTAATGTGGTTATTTGAAAACCCAACCACTCTATATCAAATCAGAAATTTGAAATGTATATTTACTTTGTCATATTTGCTTATATCTAAAACCATTTTAATCTTTTAAAAGATTAATATTTTTTAATTATTCTTTAAGTTCTAGGGTACATGTGTGGAATGTGTAGGTTTGTTACATAGGTATACACATATCACGGTGGTTTGCTGCACCCATCAACCCATCATCTACATTAGGTATTTCTCCTAATGCTATCCCTCCCTCAATCCCACACCAAGCGATAGGCCCCAGTGTGTGATGTTTCCCTCCCTGTGTCCATGTGTTCTCATTGTTCAACTCCCACTTATGAGTGAGAACATGCGGTGTTTGGTTTTCTGTTCTTGTGTTAGTTTGCTGAGAATGATGGTTTCCAGCTTCATCCATGTCCTTCCAAAGGACATGAACTCATCCTTTTTATATCTAATCTTTTAAAAACAGACCACAACAACAATTTACAAAATCTCTTTTATACTTTTCTAATATTATATTTTACGTTTGTTCTTTCTGAACTGCCTACTCTTTCAATAGGCCGAGAATTATTTCTAATATTGCACATCTTTTTCTTTTTCTCCCATTTCTCCATGTTTTAGAATTGAACTATTAAAATTAATATACTATGTAAAATTAGTGAAGAGCTTTAATAAGCAACTTCAAATTAACGGTTGACAGGTTTCTATCAGTTCAGCAATGGTTTAGCACAGTGAGGAGCACAGGTTCTGGGTCAGATTGCTTTGGTTTTAATTCTGATTCCGTCAGTTAATAGCTGTGAGATCCAGTGCAAATCACTTATACTTTTTAAGCTTCAATTCTCTCATCTTTAAAATTAGGGTAATAATACTTAATTCAAAGGATTTTGAAGATTAAGTGCAATAATGCGTGAGAAGTATTCTGTACAGTACAAGACTAACATGTAAGTATTTAACACTTGTGAGCAATTATTGCCATTAGTTATTATTCAATACAGAGTTAACAATGAGAAAAACACAGAGAAATTTTCTCCATTCTATTAGTGACTAAGTCCCATAGGTAATTTTATGTCCCTCATATATATAAATTTATTGAGCAGAATAATTTCAAAATACTCCACTGTTAACCATATGCATCAAACACTGAACATTAGTCATATAATGAACTTTTAAATTTTAACATGTTAATATAATTCTATATTGTCACTAGAATTTTTTTTTTTTTTCATTTTAAGAAAGAAACTGCTTTTGTCCATTCCTGCTGGTGGAGCTCTAATTTTTATGGTTGTATTATCTCCATAATTTAAATGAATATATAAAATGAATCAGGGTAAAAATGTGGGAAGCAAAACTGGTGTTGATGGGTTACTTACTATGTGTGAGTCGCTGTATTAAGTCATTAGCCTGTATTAATTCAATGAACATGAAAATACCACCCAGGGGTTATTGCCATCATCCCCATGTCACAGATAAAGAAAGTGAAGCTTAAACTAGATAAGTAATTAATTCACAGTCGCAGAATGGCACCATACTTCTTTTCATGACAAAGGTTTGCTATTTGAAAGTTACAACATAGTTGAGATTCACAAGGGTCTGAATATTTTTATAATTTGTATATTAACTTTGTGGAAATGATAATAACAAAGTACATATAAAAATGGATCTTTGTAAACTTTTGGAACATAATTTAGCTTCAGATGTGATGGATTTGCAATTACTTATTTTAGAAATTGGCATTTTTTTTTCCTGTGAAGAGTCAGGAAGCAAATATTTCAGGTTTTCCAACCCATACAATTCTATCACGTATTCTTCTTCAATTTTGTTTTCTTTCGTTGTTTATACAGTGGTTTAAAGATGTAAAACTATTTTTAGTTCTTAGGCCAGATTTAAAGAAGCTACTGGCTGGATATAACCTGTGGGATGTAACTTGTGTGTTGTTGACTCCTGGTCCAGAACAAAACTAATTGTTCATCTTTTATTGTTATGCAAGTATTTGGACAAATAAGCACATGTATGAGACCACATACAGTAGAAATATAAAATAACAGTGACAAAGTTTTAACAATATTTTATTATTAAAATAGAAGTAAATTCAGATATACAATATGTACATTGTTTTGTGTAAAGCAAATGACTAAAATATGGCTTCTAATTGTGCCCTATACAAGGGACACTGTTCTTCTGAACATAATGCTTTTGAACAAAAGTCTCATAGAGTTGTCAACTGATGTCACAGCATGAAAAGAATCTTGTCTTCATATTGTGTCACATTGCTTTTGCCAAATAATTTTTTCTTTAAGGATTATTAAAAAGTAGTGGTAAATAAAGTTTTTTAACTATATAGAAACAATGTTAACAGTATTTCCCTTCATATTGTTTTGTGTTAACATATAATTAAAACAAAATTTAATAAATTACTTAACGTACTTAACTGTCCCAAAATGTGGAGAGGATTCTATGTTTCTTTTAAAGAAATAATGCCAATTTAATGACCTTTATTTATGTCTTTTATCTGATTGCTTTGACTATGACTTCCAGTATTATGCTGAATAAAAGTAGTGAAAGTGGGCATCCTTGTCTTGTTTCAGTTTTCAGGGGAAATGCTTCATCTTTTCCCCACTCAATATAATGTTGGCTGTGGGTTTGTCATAGATGGTTTTAATTACCTTAAGCTGTGTTCCTTCTATGCTGATTTTGCTGAGGGTTGTAATCCTAAAGGGATGCTGGATTTTGTCAAATACTTTTTCTGTGTCTATAGAGATAATCATATAATTTTTGTTTTTAATTATATTTGTGTGGTATATCACATTTATTGACTTGCTTGTGTTAAACCGACACCGCCTCCTTAGTATGAGACCCACTTGATCATGGTGTATTATCTTTTTGATATACTGTTGAATTGAGATAGCTAGTATTCTGTCAGGGATTTTTGCATCATGTTCATCAGGGATATTGGTCTGTAGTTTTTTGTTGTTGTTATGTACTTTTCTGGTTTTGGTAGTAGAGCAATATTCACTTCATAGAAGGATTTAGGGAGCATTCCCTCTTATTATGCAGATATCTTTAGGGTAAAATAACATAAGTTTTATTACATTAATTTATGTAAGATTAAAATAAAATATAGTCAGGGTAAAATCACTTCTAAAACACAAAGTAAAATGTGATTTTAAAAATAGATGTTATAAGACGGGAAGTGGAGGAGAATGAGTAATCTCGAGTAATGCGTTACCTACTATTTTTAAAAATTTTTATATGGTTCCATGAAAAAATTGACCTATTTAAGAATTCTGCCTTGTGTTTTCATGGAGATTTGAGTAATCGGTTTCATACTTTGATATAATTCTTTATGCGATTCCTTATAGAATCACAAGGGCATTATTTGGGAGTATCGATTAATTCCTGTCATGCTGATTCAGGTTTTGTTCTGGCATACAAAAAGATAATAGATAAATATATTATTTTATGCGTTCTGTTTTTCCTGTTTTCCTTAATCAAACCCTTTTTCACTAGAACCAGTTACATTCATTTTCTTTAATTTTCTAATATGTTATAGTTTTATTTTCAATAACTATATCTAAAATGAACAGAAATTATTTATTTTATATACAATGTTTTGAGAGTACACCTTTGATTTTTCCTTCCCATAATTTCATCAATTACAGCTAAATAAATTAACCATTATTCCTTATTGATGGTACCATCTTTTCTCAATTCTATTTGTTTATTACTATTATAATGCTAGTTGATTTCATTATACTAATTTTATTTTGAGTCTTCAATAGTTTGTGGGTATTTTTTCAAAAGCCAATTAAAATTCTAAGATGTGTATTTCTGTTTTTGATCTTATGATTCACTTGCAACAAATTCAAGAAACCACTCATGAATTATCATTGTCATTTCAGTAAATTCCTATATTTATTTAACAGAACTGATATTTTGAAATTGCCTTCAAAACCACAAAAATTGCACACCTCTCAGTATAACTCAGATACATTTATTTACTTTAATAATTTTGTTGCTCTATTCGTACGGGCCCTCTATATTTTCTATATAATTTTTTTAGGGATTTTATTTTTGCCAGCATTGTAAATGAAGTTTTAAAATGATCTCTGATTGTTGTTGCTGCCTTAAAATGGAATGCTTAGAATTCTATTATAGGGCACTAAAATAGAAAGGAATGTGCTATGGAAAATGTTCTTTTCTTGTTTTCCAGAATTAGCTAGTACAATACAAAACTGAATTTAAAGACATAGACAGTACTTGACATTCTGAAGAGAGTTCATTCATGGGGGGCCATCCTCTTTAGGACATATGAAATGTACCCTAACTGGCTCTAACCATCAGCATCCTTGTGGATTTCAGTTAAATTATAGCCAAAATAATATTTTCTCTAATTTTGATCCTATTGAATTTATTATTTTCACCATTACTAATTAATTTTGGCTAGGAGAATGCATTTTGTTATATTTAATTTTTTAATTTCCTGTTCACTAGAGATGGAAATTAGGAATAGTTACCAAATTTTATTGTGTGATCTGTCAGCATCTAAAAGTAAACGGTTTTATATATACTTTAATTTGTTCATTTAGAAATTCATATTGATGTATTTCCCTAATTGACCAAGTCTTGCCCTGCTAAAATAAACATTACTCGATCATAATGCATATTTCAACAGGTACTTAAATTTTATTTTATTTGGTTATGTTTTCTCTAGATTTATTGTATCTAAGACAATTTTGATCAATATATAATTTTTAGATGTTTTGTGTTATATGTAATATAATTTGATTTTACATATGCTCAAAATAATATTTTACATCAATAGATGAAAAAATAAAGGGTGTTAATTATAGCAATAATTTTTACATTAGAAATAAAGAGGTCTTGAGGTGCAATATGACATTAATCTAAAGAAGGAACTATGTATTTCAAACATGACTGACTTGTGTTCCCCATTCTAATTTTCTATTAGGTTGAAGTATTAATTTTTGTAGCCGATAATATGATTGTATTTGGAGATAGAGTGTTTAAAGCAGTAATTAAGTTTAAATGAGGTCATTAGAGTGGGATCTAATCTAATATAACTAGTTTCCTAATAAAGTGAAAGATTAGGACACACAAAACAGAAGACCTTATGAGGGAACAGGAAGAGGATGAAGATCTACACACAAACCAAAATGAGAGGGCTCAGAGAAAAATCAACCCTGCTGACACTTTGTTCTCTAACTTCTACTGTCCAGAATTGTGAAAAAATAAATTTTATTGGTGAAGCCACTCAGTGGCTTTGTTGCAGCAACCCTGGTAAACTAATGCAATATAATATCTATTTATTTAATGAGATGTGGATACAGTCATATCTCCTGGAAATGTTTGGTTTATTGTTGAAGGAAATATTTTATATTAGAATAAAGATCAGGGTTACATAAAAAATAAATGCAGTGCAGGAAATCCTAGCAAAACTATAAGCAGTGTTCACTTTTGTAATAATGTGCCTACTTTAATGGTTTTATTTTGGGTTATCTGAGTGTTTTAGCTAAACAAAAAAATACTGAAAATCATATGCAACATGTAAGCTGTAATAACTTATCTTAACTCCATGTGCTGATCCCCAACTTGCCGAGACTCAATTGGAAATAAACACAGTTCTCTAAACTAAAGAATTTCAATGTCCTCACCACATTTTGATAGAAAAGTAAGGCAAAAGTATGTTCATCTTTTTTGAAGAATGCTTGTTACTTCTTTTTCATGTTTTCGTTTGCTTTTCATTGAAAATGTCACCAACACATTTTCTCTCATAAATTGGCCATACTTGCTAAGCTGAAACTGTGCAGTTACCTCTATGTAACTATTTTTAATGTCCTCTACATACTGCTAAGACAATGGCTTTTTATTTCTCAAACTAGCAATTTACAGGAAGGGAATATATCACATGGGGTATACGAAGCCATAGGTGAGAAGCCCTGGTTTCTAGAGTTAACTTTAATGTAACAACTCGCTCAGGACTTGGTTCCTTTAAGAAAAACATTAATTATCTCTTGAGACTATTCTTACTATTTACTTTCTTTAGGAGACAAAAGATAATCACAGTTTGGAAAATATGGCTTATACTTCGAAAACTAGAATAGCAATTCAGGAAAGATGTCTGTAGCTAACATGGAAGATAACTGTAAGCTTATATTGCGGCTTATATTTTTAACAGAATGCAGGGCAAAGATCTTGTCTTTTATATCTTGTCTTCTTAACTGAACTTTACACAGTGGTTTGCACATTGTAATTGCCCAATAAATATTTACAGAATTAAATTGAAAATTTTATCACTTAAATGGCTCTTCTTGACACATTCTGGCCAGTAGTGAGTTTAATAAACTGAACATTACCTAGAGTATAAATGTTGTACATGGCCTTTCAACCTTAAAATCAATTTGACATATTTAGATATTCTTTCTAGAATTAACATTGTAACATTTTTATTAACAATTCATCATACAACATCTGTGAAATATTATGTTGATCATCTAAAGGAAACTGAATCAGGAATTACCCATTTTTTTCAGAGAATAATTGAGCAGTTAATTGTTTTAATCCTGTCAAGCCATATTGAAGTTATTCTTAAACAATAAAAAAAAACTTAAAATGTATTTGGATCTTATGTTCAATTAAACTTCAAAATCTACTGAAAACATAGCTTATGACTTGGTTGTTCAGACATAAGTGGAAGATGTTAAATAGCAATAATTTAGCAAGGTGTGTAATTCTATGCATGCATATTTATTTTAGTTTTTTTATGGAACTGACTTCTAGCATTTGATTTGGCATATATATATTTAAGTTTAAATACACAATTATGAATCTGAAATAGATAAGAAAATGTTTATATATTTATATTGTGAATTTCTGTACTAATTTTCATGAAGAAAAAGAGCTGTTCTAACTTACTTATTTGCTCTAATAAAATTAAATAATGAGATCTAAAAAATGACATTAATTTGTATCTATTCTGTCAGTGATTCTCACCTAGTAGGAGGGGCTTATTCAAGATCATCTCATCAAAATAATGTAAAGGGACTTTTTTTCCCTTTAAATTGAACAAAAGTAGTGATATGTTATCTCCACTCCACCAGGCAAAAAAATGAAACAGATAAATTGTTGCAAACTGAATCTTGTCTCAAAAGCCTCCAGTACTTAAAACAGAACATTTCTTTGGGGAGGCACTGGCTCGAGACCTCCAGAAGTTTCCCACCAGAGAGCTAGGCTGTGTGTTGCTCCAGTATGTCGATGACCTTCTGCTGGGACACCTCATGGCACTCGGGTGAGCCAAGGGAACAGATGCCCTACTCCGGCACCTGGAGGACTGTGGGTATAAGGTGTCCAAGAAAAAAGCTCAGATCTGCCGACAGCAGGTACTTTACCTGGGATTTACTGTCCGACAGGGGGAGCGCAGCCTGGGATCAGAAAGAAAGCAGATCATTTGCAAAAGAAGTTACTCACTCTTTCTTGTAACTTCAACCTCTTTTTTCTCTCAACCAGCTCCCTCCACATAAGTATCTCACTTTTGGCAAAACATGACTCCCTTTTGATTCTTCATTATGATCCATCTGGTTACCCACAGCTTACTCCAGAGGGTAAGTCTTTCTGTGTTGCTCAATTTAGATTATCCATAGATAGAAATTGGTGATATTGTCTTCTTACATGTCGTAGGTTATTAGAATATCTATGGATTATTTGCCTCAGGGCTAGGTCTCTATCTAGAGAGGGGTTTATATGGCACAAGGACTGCCTTTTCAAGGGGCTTGGGACAGGGCACATGCCACAAAGTACATCTTTTGAAAGTAAAGTGTATTGTGTTTGATCAGCAAACATTTACGGAGTGCCTAACACATATAATAAGATCTGTTTGATAATAAGTAAACAAAAGATATAATATAAAGGTCTCCACTGTAAGAATATAGCATAATTAGGAGGACTGAATGCATGTATAAAACCATGGATATATACTTGCCTATATATATATGTATACACACACACACACACACACACATAATGTGGTGCCTAAGGGGTTCCCTAAGTGGAAGTAAAAAAATATGTCATTATGTGCAATTTGTGTTAATGGAAGACATATTTGAAGTAACACGACAACTTATACTTTATTAATCAAAGATAATTTTTGAATCATTTTTCCTCAAATATGTCCTTCCTGACCACTAAATCATTCTATTACAAAGACAAAATACACATGTGTGTTCATTGCAGCACTATTCACAATAGCAAAGACATGGAATCAACCTAAATGCCCATTTTTTTGGCTGAATACTATTTCACTTTTTCTATAGTAACTTCTTTTTTTAAAAAAAAATTATTATTATACTTTAAGTTCTAGGGTACATGTGCATAACATGCAGGTTTGTTACATATGTATACATGTGCCATGTTGGTGTGCTCCCCCCATAATCATCATCATTTACATTAGCTATATCTCCTAATGCTATCCCTCCCCCTCCCCCCTCCCCACAATAGGACCGGTATGTGGATGTTACCCTTCCTGTGTCCAAGTGCATCTCATTGTTCAGTTCCCCACCGATGAGTGAGAAACATGCAGTATTTCGTTTTCTGGTTCTTGTGATAGTTTGTGAGAATGATCGGTTTCCAGCTGCATCCATGTCCCTCAAAGGACCAAACTCATCCTTTTTATGGTTGCATAGTATTCCATGGTGTATATGTGCCACATTTCTTATCCAGTCTGTCATCTGATGGACATTTGGGTTGAATCCAAGTCTTTGCTATTGTAAATAGTGCTGCAAATAAACATACGTGTGCATGTGTCTCTTATGCAGTATGACTTATAATCCTTTGAGTATATCCCCAGTAATGGGATGACTGGGTCAAATAGCATTTCTAGTTCTAGATCCTTGAGGAATCGTCACACTGTTTTCCACAATGGTTGAACTAGTTTACGGTCCTACCAACAGTGTAAAAGTGTTCTTATTTCTCCACAACCTCTCCAGGACCTGTTGTTTCCTGATTTTTTAATGATTGCCATTCTAACTGGTGTGAGATGGCATCTCATTGTGGTTTTGATTTGCATTTTTTCTATACACTTCTAGCATGCCTCTTTGAGTTTTATTAGTTTATATTAATTAATTATTAAGAAAATGCTCCTAGGGACATTACATGATATTCACACACCAGAACTAATTATCTAAAATAAATCAGTGATTTCCAAAGGACTTTTATTTTATGCTACCAAAGAGGAATTCTAGAAAAGTGCAGAAGACATTAAAGAAAATGTGAAATACTATGCAACCATGAAAAAGAACAATATCACGTCCTTTGCAGGGACATGGATAGAACTAGAGACCATTATCCTTAGCAAACTAACACAAGAGAAGAAAACCAAGAAAACCAAATACCACGTGTTCTCACATGTAAGCAAGAGCTAAATAATGAGAACAAAATGAACACATAGAGAGGAACGACATGAACTGGGGTATACCAGAGGGCAGAGGGTGAGAGGAGAGAAAAATAAATAACTATTGAGTACAAGGCTTAATACTTAGGTGATGAAATAATCTGTACAACAAACCCCCATGACACTAGTTTACCTATGTAACAAACCTGCACTTATATCCCTGAACTTAAAAGTGTCAGAACAACAACAGCAACAGCAACAAAGTGATTTAACTATTTGATTCAGAGTGGTTGATGGAGCACAGGTTTTGACCAGTCTCTAAAATGAATCATTTTCATATAGGATTCCCATTTCTCTATCTCATATAACATTCTCATGAATTGTTTACTTAAACTGTCATCTAATGTTGTACTTATTGGTTTTTAAGTTTTCTATCAGTATCTTTTACTTCTTCTTTTTTTTTTTCATTTTTTTTATTATACTTTAAGTTCTAGGGTACATGTGCAAAACGTGCAGGTTTGTTACATATGTATACTTATGCCATGTTGGTGTGCTGCACCCATCAACTCGTCAGCACCCATCAATTCATCATTTATATCATGTATAACTCCCCAATGCAATCC
>NW_016806995.1:2578181-2611611 GCF_001698545.2 Rhinopithecus bieti
TATTAGAAGCCTCATCATCCTTTTGTTTCTATTTAAAAGTGACTTATTTTGCCACAAGATAAATGTTTAAAGTATTACAGAATGTTTAGGAACATATTCTGGCAAACCACTTTAAATTACAAAGCTAGCTAAGGCAAACTTGAATGCTTGACAGGTTTTAAAATAACAGATATTTTTAAAAAATATATTTTGACACCTGTTCTAGAGCATTGGTTTCAGAATAAAGTCCACAGACCAACAATAGTATCAACACCTGGAAATTCTGCAAAAATGTGAATTCTCAAAAATATACTAGGTGTACTAAATAAAAATCTTGAGGTGAGCCATCAATCTGTAATTTATTAAATCCTCCAGGTGATTCTCACGTACTTTAATTGTTAAGAACCACTGCTCTATGCTTCTTAGGGGTCCTCTGTTGGCCTGGCATTCAGAGATTTTGTACAGGTATGTATTTATAATGCATATTTACTATAAGTAGCATAGTATTTGGCTTGGCCTGCTACACACTGGGAGGTGTTAACAACAGAAATATACTTCTCATTGGTCTGGGCATTGGGAAGTCTGAGATTATGATGCGAGCATTGTAAAGTTCTGGAAAGGGTCCACGTGCTGACTTACAGACTGTTGCCTTCTTGCTCTATCTTATATCGTGGAGACAGTGAAAGCTAGCTCTCCAATGTCATTTTATAAGGCACTAATTCCATCATAAGCCCCCCCCATTTTCAGCTAATACTAATCGCCTAATCCTAATCACCTAACCCTAATAATCTCATCTAAACCTAATAAGCCCAAAAGTCCTATCTCTAAATATCATCACATTGGAGGTTAGGGCTTCGATCTATGAATTTTAGGGAAAAACAAACATTCAACCCATAACATACTTAATTTACGTGACCATATATAATTTTATTATAATATCTGATGCAGCGTGAGTGATGAGTTAAAAAAAAATTAGAAGAAGGACTAATAAAGCAGCTAATGCATTAGTATTGGAAAAATACAGTGTGAGTGAAAAATAAATAACAGATTTTGAGATATTTAAAAATTATTAATGAATATTACAAGTGTGTATTTTCTAATACTTAAGGATACTTGATGAAATCTAGGAAACAAAAGTCATAGTATGAATTTCTCTGAACATCAGTAAAATTTTCATTTATTTCTAATGTTTATGCAGGTGACAGTCGAACTCTGGTTCTACTTCTCCCTGTTCCACATACCATGTCCCGGCTCTCTGTGTGTGGTCTTTTGCATGTATTAAAAATTAAGAAATCGCCAAAGTTTTAAACCTGTATGCTTCAATTTTTTAAAAATATACAGATATAAATGTAATAACTTCCTTACAGAGTTGTTGGAAAATGTAGAGGAAGTCATGTAATTCATTAGGATTCATGGCAGAGCCACACTTTATGCTAAGCAGGACAGGATGTAGCGGAGAGGTATAATTGAACAAGCAAATACAAGACCCCAATTATTCTATCAATACATTTTCATAAAGTTTCTCAAAAGGCTTTCAAAGCCTTATTGGAAGCAATTATTTAATCTAACTATATAATATTAAATGTGTTATTATATATTAAGGAAGTTTCAGAGAAACAAAAAGTGTTATGAAACTATAAACCATCACATAAGAAATAATTATAAGAAATATTCAGTAAGAAAATTATAAATTATGAAAAAACATTATAGCAGATTTTATATGTTATGCAAAACATGTGAAAACATAATTTATAAAATATACAGTTATTTTACATCATTTAACTATCTTTTAATGTATTTTTAAATCACATGTGTCTTTATTACTGGCCCATGAGAATAGTATCTGGTATATAATTGACATTGATTGTTGAATTCAGGAATAAACCAGATTTAAACATGCAATTATTGACTGATCATATCCACTTGTGTGTATTAAAGGCATTTCACACTTCACACACCCAAGACAGAATCATGTATTTCTGTCACCCTCGTATGTGTTTCTGCATGAACATGTCACATTTTAATAAATGGCACAACTAACTAGTTACTAAAGACAAAACCCCAGGAGTCATGCTTATGATGGTGAAACTTTTACCAGATTAACCCGTATCAAGAAAAACTACAAAAGCTAGATAACAACAAACAACAGCAGCAACATATATATTCTAGGAAATAGATCGCATCAGAGACAGCCATGACATTGTGTGTTAATATTTTGGGGAAGAAAATGACAGTTCACTGACGTGAGATCCCCAGGCTGCAAGATACTTTTCCAAGTTCTACATTCTCGGTGCTGGAGGCTGAAGAAGGGTACCCATTAAGAGCCAGAATAGCCAGAATAATTTTTAATTATGTCATAAATCTGAGGAGACAAAATTTGAAGGTAACAAGTACCAGGCCAACAAACACTAAGTCAACATTTTGGAGAGAAAAGTAGTACTGAAGACAGGATGAAAATCTGCACCAGTTTTTCTACTTTAGATATTTGAGGTATTTCACCTGTAATATAAAAGGGGCTAAAAAGCCAATAAAAAATTGGTTTATAATAATCTCAGCAGAGCTTTCATCAGTCCTAAATAAAACTGGGGGGAAAATGTAGTTTAATGCCTACCAAGAAGGATTTCTGGTGAACATATTAAGATTCCATATGGAAAGCTTAAAAGGCTACGCCTTAGGGTTGGGGACTAAATAGAGATTTATTATGCTTCACAGACTTTGAAAGTATCCTGTAGTAAACTCTGTCACTGACGGAATTGAGAAATCTCAAAATCAATATGCCTGCCAGAACACAAAGTTTATATTCTCTGTGCTAATTAATTATCCAGATCCTCTTCAAATTTTCATATGTGAAATCCATATTTTTAAAAAATTAAAATTAAGAGATAACCATAATAACATACAAATATGTACAAATGAGCTCCAAACATTAGTCTTATATTACAGAACTTCTAAAATATTTGTGAGTAATAAGTTCCAAAACTTTGATAAGATGATTAAGTAGAACTAGAACGTTTTTAAAAGTCATAATGAAATTTTGAGACAGGAAATTATGAGAATTAAGATAAAGAATATGACAAATGGACGTTATAGCAGATTGGACACAGTTAAATACATAATTAATGAACTGAAAAATAGTTTAATATCGATGCCAAAGTACACAAGGAAAATAGATGGAAAATATATAAAATATATCAAAGAGCATGTAAAATGTATGAGGAAAAATACATAATAAAATGTTATGAAATTGAAGTTCTGCAAGAGAGGGAGAGGAAGAAATACAGCAAAAGATACTTTTGAAGATATCATAACCAAAAATATTCAAAAAATATGAAATATATCATTAAACTTCACATTTCAAGGTACATTTTTAGTATCAGTCAAAGAGACATGTTGGCAACAAAAAGTAAGACCTACTCTCTTACTCTCTATTGAAACAATGGAAGACAAAAGACCATGGATTCATATCTTTACATGCTTAAAAAAAAGATCATCAAGCCATGTTCAGTGAAAATATACTGAAAAGTAAAACAAAAATACGTACAAACCAAAATTAAGATAATTCATTTTGGCAGACCTGCAGTTGAAGAAGTAAGATTGTCAGGTGGAAAAAAAAATGATCCCATATGGAAGTACAGAAAGACAGAAAGGAATTACCAGCAATCAAAAGGTTAGATATATAGGTAAATCTAAATTGCATTTGACCAAACACATAATTACATCATGTGCATCACTAATAGGCACATGATTAAATCTGTAATATGAGTCATACAATGACACAATGTGATGGATGGAGTTAAAGTGTTCTATGGTTCTGGTTTATCTAAGATAGAGTATAATAAAATTAATCATTTATGGTAGACTCCATTAAATCAAATAATAATTCTTTAATCTTATTTAACTAAGAATTTAACAAAGAGAAAAACTGAATAATATTTCAAATATTTTGTCTAATCCAAAATAATATAGGGAATAAGAGATAAACATAGAATAGGTGAAATAAGCAGGAAATAAAAAGCAAAATGTTAAGGTTTACTCCGGGTATTTTAGTAATTACATTAAAGTAAGCTAATCTAATTAATAGTCAAAATTGTCAAATGAAATTAAAAGCAAAATCCTCAAATATGATTTAATGAGATGTAAATCTATATGAGAACACAGACAATATGAAGAAAAAATGACAAAGAAGATATACCATGAATATACAAAGAAAAGAAAACAAGACAAACAATTACTAGAAATAAATATATTTTATAGTGGTCAAATAGTTTATAAAAAATAAACATGTAATCCATAATATAATATGAATAATATATGTATATAATAAAATTAAACAAAATTGACAAAACTTAAAGAAGAAATAGAAAAACTTATAGTCATTTGAATATTTTAGTAAAAAATTGACAGTATGATTTTAGAATTTATAAGTAAAAGTAAACAGCCAAGATAGTGAAGACAATTTTGAATGCAAAGAAGGAACTTAGGTGATATACAATACCAGATATAAATATTTGTTACAGAATTGTAATAAATTAGAAATTTGTACAAGCATAGAAAGTAGACCAAAGACACAGAATTAAGTATAGAAATAGAACTTAAAAATTAGCACTACTAAATTAATGACAACACTGAAACACCATTTTAGTGAGGAAACAAACGATTTTGAGTAAATTATAGATTTTATACATATATATGCATTATATATCTTATGCATCAAAACATGCATAAGAATAAATTTCAGTGTATAAAACGAAGTTATTTAGAAGAAAATAGAGGAGAATATCTTCACGATCTAAGATAGGCAAAGTTTTTTAGAACAAGATATAAAACTCTAATCATACCTTTTAACACTGATACACTGTTCTATATTAAGTTTAAGGCTTTTAGTCACAAAAGACATCGTCAAATATTGAAAAAGCAAGCCATGGATTATACGTAGATTTATAGAAAGAAAAAATAATATAGATCTGGATTATAGATCTCGATTTATATAACAAAGGACTCATGACCCACATTAAACAGATTAGAAAAGATAACCTAACGTAAAATGTGCAAAATTTAAACAGCAGAAGGATGTTTAAATAGGCAAAAAGCTTCTAAAATCTTCACAACCTCATTGTTTATAGTAGGAACTTCTTTACAAATCTTCATGGCCCTGCGTAATACATCAATTAACCGCCTATCTTCATTTATTTTGAACAGGTAACACAGTATAGGAGTCAGAGCCTGGCTTTGGAATCTGATGACCCTGAGCCCCAAACCCAGCTCCACGTGAAAGCAAACCTACAAGGAAATCTAGGGCCCTCAGCCATCTACCTGATCACACCATATGCTTTCAGACCTTCCTCACTCATTCTCAATAAATATGTGCTTGCTGAATGTGCCAAAAAAAAAAAAAAAAAAAAAAAAAACAGAAAATACAAATTAAAATTATGAAAAGATAACACTAAACACCTACCACAACGTCTAAAAGTAACAACTCATAATACCAACTGTTGACATGGACATGAAGCAACAGTAACTCTCATAAGCCACTAGGAGTCATACAATATAATAATAAGAAAAAAAAATTTGAATTACTAAAGATGAAAACATGCACTTTCTATTATTCAGAAATTTTAAATCTATGTCTATACTCCAAAGAAATGCATACCTTATACATCAAAAGACACACACAATTATATTAAAATGGAAATTGAAACAGTCCAAATATTAAAAAAAAAATAGAATGGATAAATAAAATTTGGTATTAATACAATGAAATATCAAACAGTAATGGGAACAAACTACTGTTTGTCATAAAACTGGATAAATTTTGTAAACATAATGTTTACCAAAATGATCAAGTACCCCTAAAAATAATGCGTGTCAGATAATTCATATTACCTATAAATTCAAAAAATGTAAAGCGAATGTATGGTGAGAGAAGTCAGAATAGTGCATAATTCAGGTATGTAGATTCATGAGAATGAAAAGACTTTGTTGCTCTTTATTTAGTAGTGTTTATCTGGAGGTATTCACATATTTACAATTAGCAAGTTTTATGTTTTCTTGTATACCTTGTTGGTTTTTTTTTTTTTTAGGTTTATTTTTAAAATTCCAATAGATTCTATTATAATAATATTCAAATCCAGTATATGTCACTGGGACCATTAACTCATCATCCTTACCATCACCAAAGCTACCATCAACACAATAACAAATACAATAACCTTATTCTTTTCATCCCCTCACAAATACTCCATCCTCCCATCAAATTACCAGAGTATGTACCTCTCATCACACAATGTATCCTGACTTGAGCATTTTTACCATTTCCATTATTTCTATCATTAAAACAAACTACTCTCATTTCTCTCCTAGAGTCCTATAATAATTTTTATTTGTCTATGTGTTTCAACTGTTAAGCACCTAAAATTCATTTTCTACAGAGCAGTGAAAGTGATAATTATAAATTAATTATGCCATCACTTTACTGAAACTACCCCCATGGCTTCAAATCTCTCTTGAAAATAATATAAAATTTTATAATTCTTCATGGTTAGCCAACTGCCAGTCTTTCTCGTATAATTCTCTGCTACTCTCCCATAACACATATCTTCCTGTTCCTCTGGCCTTTCAATTATTTGCAAATGCTTCCTGACTCAAGCTCTTTGCTCTTGCATTTTCCTCTGCCTGCATTTTTTTTTTTCCTTCGGAGATCTTCACATATCATCCTCCTTAGTTGCTACTCAGCTCAAATTTTACCACCTCAGTGGGACTTTATTTACCTTATAGCCAAGTATTCTGTCTTTTGCAAAAGTATTTCTCTTAGTTCTAGCTGAAATCATCTCATTTATAAATCTAGTGTTTGCAGCTTCTATCAGTTAGGACAGAATTTCATTTTGGGTAATGGTGTCTGGATATAATCTCATTATTATTATTATTATTATTATTATTATTCTTTAAGTTGTGAAGTACACGTTCAGAACGTGCAGATTTGTTACATATGTATACATGTGCCATGGTGGTTTGCTGCATTCATCTACCCGTTATCTACATTAGGTAGATGCAATCCCTAGTGCAATCTCCTTGTGCAATCCCTCCCCTAGCCCCCTAGCCCCTGACAGGCCCCAGTGTGTGATATTATCCTTCTTGTGTCCATGTGTTCTCATTGTTCAGCTCCCACTTGAGTGAGAACGTGTGCTGTTTAGTTTTCTGGTCCTGTTAGTTTGCTGAGAATGATGGTTTCCACCTTCATCCATGTCTCTACAAAGGGCATGAACTTACCCTTTTTTATAGCTCCATAGTATTCCATGGTGTATATGTCCCACATTTTCTTTATCCAGTCTACCATCGATGGGCATTTTTGTTGGTTCCAACTCATTGCTATTGTGAATAATGCTAAACATAGGTGTGCATGTCCTTTATAGTAGAATGATTTATAAGCCTTTGGGTATATACCCACTAATGGGATTACTGGGTCAAACAGTATTTCTGGTACTAGGTCCTTGATGAATCGCCACACTGTCATCTACAATGGTTAAACTAATTTACACTCCCATCAGAAATGTAAAAGCATTCCTATTCCTTCATATCCTCTCCAGCATCTGTTGTTTCCTGACTTTTTAATGATTGCCATTTTAACTGGCATGAGGTGGTATCTCATTGTGATTTTGATTTGCATTTCTCTAACGACCAGTGATGATGAGCTTTTTAAAATATATTTGTTGGCCACATAAATGTCTTCTTTTGAGAAGTGTCTGTTCATATCCTTTGACCACTTTATGGGGGGATTGTTTGTTTTGTTTTTTCTTGTAAATTTATTTAAGTTCCTTGTAGATTCTGGATATTACCCCTTTGTCAGATGGATAGATTGCAAAAGTTTTCTCCCATTCTGTAGGTTGCCTGTTCACTCTGATGATAGTTTCGTCTGCTGTGCAGAAGCTCTTTAGTTTAATTAGATCCCATTTGTCAATTTTGGCTTTCGTTGCTGTTAGTTTCTGTGTTTTAGTCATGAAATCTCTTCCCATGCCTATGTCTGGAATGGTATTGCCTAGGTTTTCTTCTAAGGTTTTATGGTTTTATGTCTTATGTTTAAGTTTTAATGCAACTTGAGTTAATTTGTGTACAGAGTGTAAGGGGTCCAGTTTCAGCTTTCTGCATGTGGCTAGCCAGTTTTCCCAGCACCATTTGCTTAATAGGGAATCCTTTTCCCATTGCTTGTTTTTGACAAGTGTGTCAAAGATCAGATGGTTGTAGATGTGTGGCATTATTTCTGAGGCCTCTGCTCTTTTCCATTGGTCTATATATCTNTAATTAGATCCCATTTGTCAATTTTGGCTTTCGTTGCTGTTAGTTTCTGTGTTTTAGTCATGAAATCTCTTCCCATGCCTATGTCTGGAATGGTATTGCCTAGGTTTTCTTCTAAGGTTTTATGGTTTTATGTCTTATGTTTAAGTTTTAATGCAACTTGAGTTAATTTGTGTACAGAGTGTAAGGGGTCCAGTTTCAGCTTTCTGCATGTGGCTAGCCAGTTTTCCCAGCACCATTTGCTTAATAGGGAATCCTTTTCCCATTGCTTGTTTTGACAAGTGTGTCAAAGATCAGATGGTTGTAGATGTGTGGCATTATTTCTGAGGCCTCTGCTCTTTTCCATTGGTCTATATATCTGTTCTGGTACCAGTACCATGCTCTTTTGGTTACTGTAGCCTTGTATTATAGTTTGAAGTCTGGTAGCACGATGCCTTCAGCTTTGTTCTTTTTGCTTACGATTATCTTGTCTATACGGGCTATTTTTGGTTCCATATTAAATGTAAAGTAGTTTTATTTTATTTTTTCTAATTCTGTGAAGAAAGGCAATGGTAACTTGAAGGAGATAGCATCGAATCTATACATTACTTTGGGCAGTATGGGCATTTTTATGATATTCATTCTTTCTATCCATGAGCATGGATGAACATCAATGCAGAAATCCTCAATAAAATACTGGCAAACTGAATCTAGCAGCATATCAAAAAGCTTATCCACCAAGATCAAATCGGCTTCATCCTTAGGAAGGCTGATTCAACATATGCAAATCAATAAACGTAATTAATTACATTACCAGAACCAATGACAAAAACCACATGATTATCTCAATAGATGCAGAAAAGACCTTCAAAAAATTCCACATCCATTCATGCTAAAAACTATCTATAAACTAGGTATTGATGGAACATATCTCGAAATAATAAGAGCTATTTATGACAAACCCACAGCCAATATCATACTGAATGGGCAACAGCTGGAAGCATTCCCTTTGAAAACTGGCAGAAGACACGGATGCCCTCTCTCACCACTCCCCTACTCAATATAATATTGGAAGTTCTGGCCACAGCATTCAGGCAAGAGAAATAAATAATTAGTATTCAAACAGGAAGAGAGGAAGTCAAATTGTCTGTCTTTGCAGATGACATGATTGTACATTTAGAAAAGTCCATTGTCTCAGCCCAAACTCTCCTTAAGTTGTTAAGAAACTTCAGCAAAGTCTCAGGATACAAAATCAATGTGCAAAAATCACAAGTATTCCTATACACCAATAATAGAGAGCCAAATCCTGAGTGAACTAACATTCACAATTGCTACAAAGAGAGTAAAATACAACTTACAAGGGATGTGAAGGACCTCTTCAAGGAGAACTACAAACCACTGCTCAAGGAAATAAGAGAGGACACAAACAAATGGAAAAATATAATGTTTTAAATATGACTCTGGTTTATCTCACACATAACAAAAAGTCCAGATGTAAGTGATCTAAGACCACTTTATAATTCCCATGAAGTCATTGTGAATGTGGGCTTTTCTTTTCCTCTGCATTTCATTCTCAAGAGAAAGAAAAGAAAGAAAATGAACTATGCCACAGCAGTTTTGGGAAATATTTGTGTTGAGATAAGAGAAAAGAGGAAAGAGAGGAGGGCAATAGCGACTCACTTTCCAGCTGAGCAAGGTCCTGGTGAGAATTTCCACCTACCATTACCTCTTACACATTACTTATCAGAATATAGTCATGTTTCCACATCAAAGAAGCTGAGAAATGTTGTGTTAGAGCTGGACGCATTGCCACTCTGAATAAAAAGTTATATTATTAAAGAATAAAAATAGATATTGACAGTTTTGTTTTTCTCAGAGTCCACCCCTTCAGTTTCCACAAAATTTATACCATTTTTTTTTCTATGCATGACACACACTCACTGCCTTTCTAAGAAAGATAAACATAATTTTTCTATCAAGTTCAATATTTGACTCCATAGTCAAGGTCAAGGATATCTGAGTGATGTTCAGTTTTTTCAGTCAAGTTCAAATCTGGGCACTGCTGATCTTGTATTTAAAAAACCAAGTTATTTGTCACTAGTATACACAATAATCTATATGTAATACATGCTGTGAAGATGTAATAGAATACTAGGGGTCAAATATCCAAGTTAGGAAAGAGGAAAAGAGAAAATATTCTAGGTAATATCTCTCATAGGTAAAATTTCAGTCCCATACTCTTGCAGTGAAACATGCTTCTTGCATAGCATTACTGTCGAGAAAGCTACTCTTTACTCATTATCTTTCATGACCATGAGGTGGGTAGAAAAAGGACATCATTTTTAGAGTCTGCACAGCTTTAGTAATTGAGATCTTAAAGATTAAACTTGGGCATTCTAAGCATTCTTTTAAGAATTTAATATGTGCAGATAGGTTTTGGGGTTTTTGGTAGTGCTGTTTTAGCAAAACTTATAAGGCTCCCAGTTTATTTTATTCCAGATAATCTCACCACTTAGTACTCTCTGCATATAGTTTGTAAGGCTGAAGATAATAATACTTTACTTACAGGCCTCTAAGCTGAATCTATGTCCCTTTTCCTCAACTTAGTGGCTACTAGGCTGGAACTTTATTAAATAATGAACCTGGGTGTGAAACCAAACCAGTTAAATTATCTTTTCCAATAGACTCATTCCCTTTGTCAACAAGCTCATCACATTTGTGTTGCAGGTACTAGTTTGACCTTCCGCTTAGGTTGCAGCTCCCAGGCCTTTTCACTTTACATAAAAAAAAAGGAATTTTTTTTTTTTTGACCTTTTGTGGTTTCTAATTGGGAACATAGTAAATCTCTCCATTTACTAAACTGTATTTCATTCCATCTCTGTTTTTAGATTAGTTCAATTGGTTTACTGTCTCTTACTGGATTTTGTTGAATCTGATGATATGGAGCCAAATTATACCAAGATTTAGACTTTATAATTTCTGGCATTGCTATAGCATTGGTTGGCACACTGACTGGTCAACATACAGAACATGACAGCTGCAACAAACATGCTGCCACTAGGAAACTCAGTTTATCAGCTTTACAAAATGAAGTAGCTGAGTTTATATGAAAATTCTCCTCCCTTTTAATTAAGCCATGGCTATTTTGTAGAACCTGGTACAATACTCCAATTCTTAAATCAATCAAAATACTAGCTGTTTTTTTTTTTTCAGACAACACAGTGGAATCTATTGTACCAATTTTAAAAAGAGTAAACAAAACTTTCTTTTAATCTGTATCTATCTAGATATTACTCGTATCTAGCTAACTAGCTATCATAAATTTTAGGAACTGAAAATATTCTTGCCTGTTCTTTTCTCTGAGAAGAATTAAAACCAAACTACTGAACTGACCCACCAGTTGGACAGAAAGAATAAGATTTAGTGTTCACTAGTATAATAGAGTAACAATAGTTAGAAATCATTTATTGTATGTTTTAAAATAACTAAAAAATAAAAATTGGAATGTTTCTAACAGAAAGGAATGATAAATGTTATAGGTGATGGATATCTTTATCACCATGGTTTAATAATTACACATAATATGCTTGTATCATAACATCACATGTACCCAATAAATATAGGCAACTGTTACATATTCATAATTTTTTAAAAGAAACTAAAATAGATGTTTTGTGATTTGCATTTTCTCATTTTAAAAAATTCTAAATTGAGTCCCTTGTAAGTGAAATGTTTGGAACTGAATTGTATTTACAATTCAGAAGTGAGAGAGGTTATATAGATGGAAGGATAGAAATATAGATATATTGATGTCCATACACATTTATAAACACAAATATATATATATATATATATATATGTGTGTGTGTGTGTGTGTGTGTGTGTATGTCTAAATAGAGATACATACACACACTGTGGGAACAACATATATACAAGTTGTAGGAAACTATAAAATATGAAATTATGACTGTGGGACATCTGTGAATGAAAACCGTACTATAGTGGTGGTATAGATATACTATAATATACACATTGTAAGATAAAGAGACTTAGCTGGCACTGATTTATTCACCAATGGATAGACGAATGTTCAGCACAAAGTATAATCGAAATAAATATTAGCTGAATTAATACCTGTGATAATGAACAAATAAACATTTTACTCATATGGTCATATATGCTCTTAGCTTCTCTTCTTGTGGATCCTCTTCCAAGTAGAATGATTTGACTTGAGATTTTATTTCATTTTATGTTACGTTTTTATTTATAATTATTATACACACATAATAGTACCTATTTATGGTATGTGTGATATTTGATGTAAGCATACACTGTGTAATGATCAATTCAGGGTAATTGGGGTACCCATCACCTCAAATTATTTTTTCCTCTTAGTAGGAACACTCCAACTTCAATCTTTCAATTGTTTTGACACATGAAATAATTTAATGTTAATGATTGTCACCCTATTGTGCTACCAAAAACTAGATCTTATTATTTCTAACTGTATTTTTGCACCCATTAACCATCCCCTCATTATTTCCCACTCCTCATTACCCTTCCTATCCTCTGAGAATTATCATTCTACTATCTTCATGTGTTCAATTTTCTTTTTTTACCTCCTACATATGAGTGAAAACATGCAATGTCCCCGAGTTCTACCTATGATTTTGCAAATGACATAATTTTATTATCTTATGGCTGAATAATATTCCATTGTGTATATGTACCACATGACCACTAAAGAGAACAGTTTGGAAGTTCTCAATAAACTAAAAATAGAAATACTTATGACCCAGCAATCCTCCTGCTGGGTATATATTCAAGAGAGAGAAAACCAATGTATCAAAGAGATATCTGCATTCCCATGATTATTTCTACACTATTCACAATAGACAAAATATGGACTCAAACTAATTATCAATCAACAGATAAATGGATGAATGACTTGGGATTGTAACTGAGTTTTGTTTGTGAAGAGATTGTATAACTTATAATGGATATAAAAGCAATAGACGCTTGATGGCAGATGAAAAGGCTTAGAAGCCCTGAATGAAAAGTTGTTACTAAAATGGTTGTCAAAATCCAGTAGAATATGCACACCGCAGGGTAAAGAAACTTACCCAACTTGTACACTGATTTATTACTGTGGCTACTTTAGGACCAAATGAAGCATTTTATATGATAGCTTAGGACCATGAATTAAACTTTGCATCATATCTAGACATAGTTTGAGAATCAAAAGACACAAATGTTTTGCTTATGGAGATAATTGTTATCAAATTAAGTCCACTAACAAAATAAGGTAAGCCTACTATACGTAATATTATTAATGCTCATTTGTGTAAAAAGTAGATAAAGTAATAAACTAAAAATGTTAAATAATATTTTACTTTATATGTATAAAGAGATCTTGAATTATTCCTTGGTAATAATTATTTTAGTTATTTCTTTTTACAAAAGTAAAACAGAAGATATTTGATTGAGAAATGACTTTAGATGTAATAAATCACTTCAGAAGATATTTGTGAATGATTTAAGATGTAATAAAATAAATGCATTGTCAAGATTGTAAAATATAAAGTCATGCAGTTTAATCTGCTCTGTGTCCATATCTAGTTATTAAATATCCTGCTGCTATGGTTTGCCTGTGTCCCCACCCAAATCTGTAGTTGAATTGTAGCTCCCATAATTCTTATGTGTTGTGGGAGGCACCCAGTAGGAGATAATTGAATCATGGGAACAGTTTCCCCCTTATTGTTCTTGTGGTATTGAATAAGTCTCATGACGTCTGATGGTTTTATAAGGGATTTGTCCTTTCACTTGGCTCTCACTCTCTTGCTTGCTGCCATTTTAAATGTGACTTTGATCCTCCTTTGCCTTCTGCCATGATTGTAAGGCCTCCCCAGCCACATGGAACTGTGAGTCCATTAAACCTCTATTTCTTGATAAATAACTCAATCTTGGGTATGTCTTTATTATAGTGTGAGAACAGACGCATACAGTAAATTGGTACTGGTAGAGCATACAGTAAATTGGTACTGGTAGAGTGGGGTGCTACTCTAAAGATACCCAAAAATGTGGAAGCAACTTTGGAACTTGGTAACAGGCAAGTGTCGGAACAGTTTGGAAGGCTCAGAAGAAGACAGGAAAACATGGGAAAGTTAGGAACTTTCTACGATTTGTTGAATGGTTTTAACCAAAAATACTGATCCTGATATGGACAATGAAATCCAGGCTGAGGTGGCCTCAAATGGAGGTGAGGAACATGGGACCTGGAGTAAAGGTGACTCTTGCTATATTTTAGCAAAAAACTGGCAACATTTTGCTCTTGCCCTAGAGATTTATGAAACTTGGAACTTGAGGGGATGATTTATGGTATCTGGTAGAAAAAATTTCTAAGCAGTAAAGCATTCAAGAGCTGAATTGGGTGCTGTTAAAAGCATTTAGTTTTAAAAGGGAATCAGAGCATAACAGTTCATAAATTTACAGCCTGACAATGCGATGGAAAAGAAAAACCTATTTTCTGAGCAGAAATTCAAGTTGCAGGAATTTGCATAAGTAACAAGGAGCCAAATGCTAATCCCCAAGACAATGGGCAAAATAATTCCAGGGCATGACAGAGACCTCTGTGGCAGCCCCTCCCTTCACAGGCCCTGAGGCCTAGAAGAAAGAAAATGGTTTTGGGGGCTGGGCCCAGGGCTCCTCTGCAGTGTGCAGCATAGGGACTTGGCATCATTCATTCCAGCTACTCTAGTCATGGCTAAAAAGAACCAAGGTACAGCTTGGGCTGTAGCTTTAAAAGGTGCAAGTCCCAAGCATTGGCACTTCCACAGGATGTTGAACCTATGGGTACACAGAAGTCAAGAAATGAAGTTTGGGAACCTCCACCTAGATTTCAGAGGATGTATGGAAATGCCTGGATGTCCAGGCAGAAGTTTGCTGCAGGGGTGGAGCCCACATGGAGAACCTCTGTTTGAATGATACAGGAGGAAAATGTGAGGCTGAAGCTTTCACACAGAGTACCCCCTGAGGCAGTGTCTAGTGGAGCTGTGAATAGAGGGCCACCATCCTCCAGACCCCAGAATTGTAGAATCACCAACAGCATGCACCATGTGCCTGGAAAAGCTGCAGACACTCAACACCAGCCAGTGAAACTAGTTGGAAGGGAGGCCGTACCCCGTAAAGTCACAGGTACTGAGCTGCTCAAGACAATGGGAGCTCATCCCTTGCATCAGTATGACCTGAATGTAAGACATAGAGTCAAACGAGATCATTATGGAACTGCAAGATTTGACTGCCCCGCTGGATGTTGGACTTGCATGGGGCCTTTAGCCCCTTCATTTTGGTCAATTTATTTCATTTGGGATGGGTGTATTTATCTGATCCCTGTATCCCCATTATATCTAGGAAGTAACTAACTTGTTTTTGATTCTACAGGTTCATAGGCAGAAGAGACTTGTCTCAGATAAGACTTTGGACTGTGGACTTTTGAGTTAATGCTGAAATGAGTTAAGCCTTTGGGGGACTGTTGGGAAGGCACGATTGGTTTTGAAATGTGAAGACATGGGATTTGGGAGGGACTGGGTTGGAATGGTATAGTTTGGCTGTGTCACTACCCAAATCTCACCTTGAATTGTAGCTCCCATAATTTCCATGTGTTGTGAAAGAAGCTCAGTGAGAGATAATTTAATCATGGGAGCGCTTTTCCCAAAAGTGTTCATGTGGTAGTGAATAAGTCTCATGAGATCTAATGGCTTTAAAGAGTTTCCCCTTTGGCTTGGCTCTCATTCTTTCTTGCCTGCTGTCATGTAAGACACGACTTTACTCCTCCTTTACTTTCTGTTATGATTGTGAGGTCTCCCCAGCCATGTGTAACTGTGAGTCCATTAAACGCCTTTTTCTTTATAAATTACCCAATCTCTAATATGTTTTCATTAGCAGTGTGAGAACAAACCAATACACCCGCCTTCTTTTTTCATACTATATATTGTATTAATGTGAAAAAAACTCTTTAAAATTAAGAGTTAACTGTTCAAATATAATGAGTAATCCATATTTTAATTTATAAATTTTATCCATACTGAACTTCAAGAGGAAAAGTAAATATATCAATTGTACCTTATTACCCGAGGGCATTTAAAATGATCAAAAAGTAAATTTAAGTTCAATAGGAAAAGTAAATATATCAGTTGTGCATTATTTCCCTGGGTCATTTAAAATGATCAAAAAGTAAATTTATATTCAATGGGAAAGAAATCACAGCACAGTGCCCATTGAAAATAATGGGAATTGTTCACCTGTTTACCATTGATTACATGGACACTTTTCCCCATTATGGTCGTGAAAGATATAAACTTATCATTGGTGAGAAACCCTTGTAATAGACTGCTTTTCTGGGTTAGTGTCTGAAATAATGAACAATGATATTATAAAATGATGTAATACCTAAATATTCATAGAATTATTTAATAAAATTTTATAAATATAAGAAAGAAAAAACACAAATTTTAATCAAAGAACAATGCAGAAAAGAAGAAGTAATTGTTAAACAAGTTAAAATAAATAAAAAATTGCTAAGAAAATAAAATGGATCATTTATTTTATGATTTGTTTAGTTGGAGCTTTCCAATTTAATATTTTTTTTTTCTATCCAAAGAAACAATGGAATATCAAGAAAAAAAGTACTGCAAGGCAAAACATGCACATATATAAATCAGGGTATTTTAAAAATTTTATATAATGTTTTATTTTATTTAGACTATAACACAAGAACAATTGCAATTGTTTATTGATTTAACCTTCAAATTTATCTGACTCAAAAAAACATTTTATATTTACTTATCTGGCATATTATAATATTAAGTTTATTAAAGCCAGGATGTTCATTAGTTAGCCATATTCTAGAGATGAGTTAAAATTTAAAGGAGGCAGAGCCCGTTTTCTCCTCAAACGTCTCTTAAATCTCTTCGTTGCCTTATAAATTTTCTTCAAAAATAGAAGCTAATATGTCTGCAGCAAAAGTATCTAAATTTTACTTCACATCATGCATATTATGGTTTCAAAAATGCAAAACAAGTAGAATTTGTTCCAGTTTTCATAGACTTCCTGCTATGTTCTTAAACTTAGTATGATGTAATTATATTAAAAATCTGGGTTGAGAAATCATCAATTTGAAAGCTGACATAATTCAAATATACATGACTTATAGGGCATTCTTTTCAATCAATGTGATTACAGGGACTAGTTGTGTCTTTTGAGATTTCTCACTATTACCCTCTCTACCTTTGTTTTTAGTTTATAAGCATTTATTCATGCATTTAATTTTAATTCTTTTAAGTTATAGAAAAAAGTCATTTCCTGATCCTAAGATTTTCTACTATATACACATATGTGCACATTTATATGTATATGTGTGTATACATATATATACACATATATCTGTATTTACAAATATGTATATGTGAGCACATATGTGTATATTTATATGCATATATACACATATGTAGATATAATAGAATGTAATATACGTACATGATATATTATGTGTATATTATATATCATAAATTTATGTAATATATCTAAAATACATGTATATATATAATGCACATTTATAAATGGTCATTAATTTTGAGAAGCAAAATTGTGATTTATCTAAAGATCTGTTTCACAACCTATTTATTTATTTACTAATATAAATATTGATAGACTTGCCTTTAAATCTTAGTATATTTGATTTGGAGGTAGTGAGTTATCTCAATTGATTACTCAGTCTATTACTGTTCAAACTTTTTGTTCCACACTTTCTCCCTTCTCACTACTGCTCTTGACTAATCTTTAAAAAATAATAATAATCTTAGTTTCTTGGGCACAGGACAACTGCATCCATCATCCTTCATAAGAGACTATAAAAAATCAGAAACTATAGTGAGTCAACTTAAAGGATTTATTTCAGGATGCCATCATGTCATGATTTATAGAGGAACTCACTTTTGATTTAAATAATTATATCTTTACTATTACATAGTTTTGTTACTGTTAGCTTTGTGCATAAGTAATTGTGGTTTTCACCATTAGAAGTAATGGTTCTTTAAATTGCTGCCATGTTATAATAATATATGCAAACAAAGCCAAATTATAGCCCAAAAAACATAAACTAATTTCATTTTTTATATGCATTTTAGTTAAACTGAATGTTTATATATAAAATTTACATATTTTAATTATCTATAAATTAAATTATCTATAATTTATAAATATTAAGTCTCATATTTTGATACTTTTTATAAAAAGTATCTTTTAAACTCAATTAAACATCTATTCTCATGTTTTATTTGAATTCTAGAACAGAGACTTGATTTTCTATTTTTTATCTCTGAAACGAATTCTTTATTACCTTGCTCCAACATCAGCTATACCTGCCTGAGATAATAAAGTTTATTATTAAAATAAATAATGTTCTTCCTGAGATCACTTACTTTCTAAAAATTTTTTTCTGTGCTGCCTTTATCTTGAGGAAAAAAATGTTTTCATTCTAAATCCCAGTAGATCATTCTCTTGCATAAACATCAACATTGCTGCCTCAGTGATTCCCCTGGTGCCCTGATAATATTACTCAGTTTCGGGGCAGGCATCAAAATGAGGAGAGAACTACTTTTGTAGTATTTGGTACCATTTTCCTTACATTCAGCTTCAATAAATAGCCTCTCAGATTTTGTGAGATTTTACATTGAATACGTTTACACAAAGACTATCTTACGTGTTTTTGGATCCTAACACCTTTCCATTCATTTGAATTGTTTTGATGTTTAAAAATCATGATGGGAGGGCTTGCATTGGGGAGTTATACAAGATATAAATGATGAATTGATGGGTGCTGACGAGTTGATGGGTGCAGCACACCAACATGGCATAAGTATACATATGTAACAAACCTGCACGTTATGCACATGTACCCTAGAACTTAAAGTATAATAAAAAATAAAATAAAAAAAAAAAGATAATCATATGATTTTCCTTTTTTCCATTAAAGAGTTAAAAGACTGTTTTTTTAAAAAAGTGTTAAACCAACCTTGCATACCATAAATAAAATAAAGATAATAAAAAAAAAAAAAAAAAAAATCATGATGACCAGCATTGTCCAAAAGCATAAATACAAGTGACACTCGGCCACTTAATTTAAATGTAAATGAAACAATATTAACTGAAGATTAAAAATTGCTTCCTTAATCATACTAGGCACGTTTGAGATGCCCAGTAGCTACATGTGGCTAATACAGCTACATGTATTAGTGGACAACACAGATACAGAATTTACTTCACTGCAGACAGTTCTACTGAACAGCACTGATACCAGTTAAGTGGGAATATGGAGTGCAAATCTTCCCTTTGGCATCTCACTACACTTATGTAACTCAGATTTAATTTTCAAGAACATAACTTTTTTAGTACCCTCAAAATAGGAAAAACAAAAGTGATGGTAATGATAGCAACAAAAAACTCCAAATGCAAGGAGAATCACTTATTTAAGTGACTTCTTTCTCACTAGTTATATGTGTATGTCCCACCTGCAAATTTGAGGTGTTCTACCAGTCTCCCAGCTTTCTCAACCAAAGTTGTTATGACTGGCCTTTGCACATCAGTCACAGGACTCAATCCCCATTCCATGATCTTTAAATGTAAGTTCAGTTCCTATTTGTCTTCAACTTGCCTCTATATGAAGTCCTCATCCACTGGACTATCCCAATCTCAATGCTTAAAGTAAACACTGAAAAATTTCACAAGGAAGTCATGTTAAAGGAATGAGATGAATTGAGGTATCTTTGGAAATTATATGTGGTTCCAATTCTTTTTTATCTCCTCCATATGGTAACGTGTGAGTTTGAAGCAGTTTTTGTGTTGTTCAATATCAGGCTGTCAGCTGTAACTTCTCAATGCCATCAGAATGTGTTTAACAACTGCCCCTCCCTGCCTCCTCCCACTACTGGTTTGTGACTTCTAATCTGCAATCAGATAGAAAACAGATAAACCAGCTTTTTAAGATTTAGAGTCCAACAGAACTCAGAGAGAGAGCTTGAGGGTCTCTTAATTTCAGAGATTCTGTGGTTCTGTTTAAGTTCCTCTGAGGCTGTGTACGTTTGCACGTGTTCTATTATCTTTCAGAGTGTTTAAGGTGATGGGTATCTGACCTGGAGTCCAACTGGTACTTTACGTGATATCCAAGTAACAACCTTAGAAAATAAACTATCAAATTCAGCAAGCTTGTTAGATCTTGTTCTTAAAAAAAAAAATTACTCCAAAATCCCAAATGCTCTCAGTTATCAACAGAAGAGGCTTAGAAGGATTATTAATAATACTCTTTTATACTCTTTTATCATATGTGACTTCACTTTCAATTCCATATTCCCGTTTGGTTTGCAATGAAACCTCATGACAAAAGCAAAACTGACATTTACAGATATACGAACCCTCAGCTTCAAATAGGGTCCATTGTCCAAAGTCAAACACTTAACTAAAGAATGAAACTTTAATTCTAAACCAGATTTTTGGTAGAGTAGGACTTGCATAGTTTTACAATCTCAATTTGTGCCAGGATAAAACCCTAGGAGAGTCAGAGTGATTTTATCATGAAGCCACATTTTATAGGACTGAATATTCTAGATAAATGAAGTTTGTTCCATCGGGTGCTGATGATTCATTTTCACTTTTTTTGTTTGTTTGTTTTGATAGAAATTCTTCCAAAAAGCACAGAGTACATTTTACTTCCTTCACTAACAGAGGACACAGCACATAATGTAGTCGTTTTCTTGATGATTCATCACCATCATTATGTATCTCCATTCTTGTTCTCTGCTAAAACCACAGCACATTCTGCATATGTATCCCTCAATGTCAGACTGTCAGCTGTAACTTCTCAATGCTGTCAGAATACCTCTAACCATCCCCACTCACTACCTCCTCCCACGTCTAGTTTGTTGCTTCTAATCTAACTGCAACTTCTAATCTTCGGTAAACTAGAAAAATAGATAACCTATCTTTGCAGGCCAAATAAAGCTCAAAACGGGATCCAGATGGCCTGCCTTAATTTCAGGGGTTCTGTAGCTACTTTGATGTTGTTCAAAAAATTTTAATACGTATCACTGTCTTCCAGAAAATTTAGAATGATGGGAATCTGACATGGATTAAAATAGAGATGATTTTAAATGTCTCATCCAATGTGTCTGCAGGTACACCACACAAACATTTGTAAAAATATTTTAAATTCATTTTGTTGTGGTTATTATATGTAAAGCATTTTACATTTAGTTTACCAGTAACCCAGTTAAAGGAACATGATTTAATTAACCCCATCTTCTGAAATTTAAAATGAATAAAACACCTCTTAGGAATAATATACTTGTTCTGTAATTTAAATTATATTTTAGTTGACTAAATCCTCTCACATGAATTTGCTCTTAAAAGTAAATGTGCTTTAAGAATAACCTATGGATTAAGTCTTTGGGGGAGCATTTCATACCAAATTTTCTTTCCCATAGTTTGGCAAATATTTGAAATGTTAAAAAACACTTAGCTAAAGAATGAAGCTTGAAGTTCGTATTCTAAAATATAAATTTTCTATTTTTTTCACTTTTACCATAATACATAATTAAAACTAACATTTACCTCACTGTAAAAATTCACATGTTAATGAAGTGCTAAATATTCCATTTTGAAGAGATCATCACTGCTAACAACAATATCTTAATATCAGATTTCTATCAACATACATTTAAACAGAAATGCTTCTGACTTCAATTATAATTTTTTATTTATCTTTATCTATTGCTTAAGAATAGGAGAAAAAATTCACATATGCTTATTTATTTATTTAAAAGGAATGGACTTCTCATTTGAATTGAAGGAGCAAAACCTTTGAGCAGAATTGTGTCATTTTTCACATCAGAAGCTTAGGTAAATCTTTCTTTGTTTTGAACCATGATCTCTCTATTCAAGCCAACAAAAATTAATGTGCCTGGATTGAGAAGTTTACCCCAGAAAGTATTATCCAGGTACAAGACTTGATTGCCTAGCCTTTGTTACACAATGTGAACTAATGGCTGGTGCCTTCATAGTAAGGAAGCAACTGGAGAATGGTCGTAAGGGGGACACACATTGAAGGACATTTTTACCCTGACCTCACAGCTGGCCTCCAAATTAATGTCTGTCATTCTTACTATGCAGGCAAAATGACACGTTAAAAACAAATACAGTCTGCTCATTAGTAGGAAAAAATAAAGAGGATAGAGAGGAAGAAATGTCTAGCAAAGATTGTCCTCATTTCCTCTATCTTTTCACTAAAAGGTGACAATTTCACTAAGTAGTTAGCCTTGCCTGTGAAGTTCAAGATTTTATTTCCAGAAAAAAAAAAAGTTTAGATTTATTACCATCATACATATGTGGTCATCAATCAATTTTGAAAGCATATATAAACAGATTGTTTGAATCAAGCTCAAAGTAAATATTTGGTGTTCTCTTAATAATTAGGGAGGGGAACATTATGGAATATTTTTTTTTCCCATCACTCCTACAAATAAGGGCTCAGATTTAGGAAATGACTCGTATGTATTACATGTCAAAGAGTCTTCCTATTAGGAGAAGCATAACTGCACAATTCTGAAAATATTAACATTAGACCATCAACTCAGGCTCAAATTTAAGAATACTTCTGGCTGTAGCTGAGAAGGAAGGCACAATATGTTGGGCTTTCTTTTATCGTGTTGTTTAGTCACACAAAAAAGAAAAATAGACTCTTTAAAATAAAGTTTATAACAACTTAGCCCAAATACAATTCTATCATAAAAATTGGCAGAAATGGCCGGGCACAGTGGCTCATGCCTGTAATCCCAGCACTTTGGGAGGCCGAGGCGGGCGGATCACGAGGTCAGGAGATCGAGACCACCCTGGCTAACATGGTGAAACCCCGTCTCTACTAAAAATACAAAAAAATTAGCCGGGCGAGGTGGTGGGTGCCTGTAGCCCCAGCTACTTGGGAGGCTGAGGCAGGAGAATGGCGTGAACCCAGGAGGCGGAGCTTGCAGTGAGCCGAGATCGCGCCACTGCACTCCAGCCTGGGCGACAGAGAGAGACTCCGTTGCCCCCCACCCAAAAACAAAACAAAACAAAACAAAAAAAAAAAAAACTGTCAGAAATGTGTCACAAGAGTATAGTAAATAAAATCCAACATTAAATAACAATATATACGTATGTTTTACAAGTGTTAATGACCTTAAAAATTATCTATAAATTATTTTGGATTACATTAGTTAAATCTGTATAAGTGATTTTCTATTAAGATGTTCAATATGACAGTTTTTGAAATGACTTTCCAAGGGTTGATAACAAGAGCCTATAGTTAGAACCATAGTGATACTATCAAAGTCTATTATCCTGGGTGATAAATTACAAGATTGGTTTGTATACATTGTTCCAATTGAACAGATTGTAAGAGATGAGAAGCAAAGAAAGTATGCATGCTCAAAATCTGGACTATGTTTAATATCTAGAGTAAGAATAGCAAATATATAGAGAACAAGGGTTTTTAAAGTCTCTTCCCTGTTTTCTTCCTATGCATTGCTGAACTGTCATGGAATTCTATCATATAATCCTAAACAAAGCATTAGATTCTATTGTCTCAAGATACACAGTGGAAAAAAATAATTTCAAACCACTGATGTGACAAATAACTTATGTTTTAAATATTTAAAGAGCTATGAAAATTCATAAGGTGAAATAAACAATTAGAAAAAAAGACATGGACAGATTAATTAAACAATATTTAATACCATTAGCTAGTAAAGGACAGAAAAACACAACCATAATGAGATATCACTAGTGATATGGTTTGGCTCTGTGTCCCTACCCTAATCTCATATTAAATTGCAATTCCCAGAGTTGGGGGAGGAACATAATGGGAGGTGACTGGATCATGAGGGTGGATGTTCCCCATGCTGTTCTCATGATAGTGAGTGAGTTGTCACAAGATTTGATGGTTTGAAAGTGTGTAGCACTTCCTCTTTGCGCGCTCTCTCTCTCTCTCTCTCTCTCTCCTGCCACCATGTGAAGACAGTGCTTGCTTCCCCTTTGCCTTCTACCATGATTTTAAGTTTTTTGAGGCCTCCTCAGTCATACTTCTTCTGTAGCCTGTAGAACTGTGAGTCAATTAAACCTTTTTTTCTTCATAAATTACCCAATCTCAGGTAGCTCTTTCTAGCACTGTGAGAATAATCAAATACAAAAAAATTGATGCCAGAGAAGTGCTTGCTTCCCCTTTTCCTTCTGCCGTAATTGAAAGTATTCTGAGGCCTCCCAAGCCATGCTTTCTGTACATCCAGCAGAACTGTGAGTCAATTAAACCTTTTTTCTTCATAAATTACCCAGTCTCAGGTAGTTCTTTAAAGCAGTGTGAGAAGGAACTAATACTACTAGTCACATATAAGAATGACCCAAATTTAAAAAGAATAATAATATCACTTATGAAATGATGTCAAAAATGCAAAGAAACAGCTACTAATATACTTTGATTAAGAATGTAAAATAATACAGCCTCTAGGAAAGAGTATGAAAGCTTCTTACACAAATCGAGGTGTGGATTTCATACAACACATTGATTGTACATTTAGTCCAGAGAAATGAAATGTATGATCATAAAAGAAAATAGTAACAGAATGTTTACAGTAGCTTCATTTATACTATCCAAAAACTGAAGACAATCCAAACCTACCATATTAAAAGCAATTTTAAAAAATTGTGACACATTTTTACATTTATACCAAGCAATACTACTCAACAATAAAAAGGAATGTATTATTGAGGGACACAAAAACACAAATGGATCCAAAGGAAATGATGCCTGAAAAAGGCCAACCTCAGAAGGCTACATTTATATAATATTCTTGAAATGATGAAATTATAGAGATGGAGAAGAGATGAGTGGTTACCAAGGTTAGGAAGTTAGGAGGTGGCCATGGTTACGAACGGGTAGCATAAGAGATTATTGTAAGAGAACTGTCTTGTATTTTGACTGTGAAGGCAGTGACACAAATCTACACCTGTGATAAAATTGCTCAGAACTGAATACCCACATATACACCCACAAATGCAAATAAAACTGGTGAAATCTGAATACGTTTGGTGAATTATATCAATGCCAATTTCCTGGTTGTGATATTGTACTATTCGGTTCCAAAAAATGTTACTGTTGGGGAAAATTGGGTAAAGGGCATTTTGCATTTCTCTGTATTGTTTCTTACAACTGCGTGTGAATCTACAATTATCTCAAAATAAAAAATAATAAAAAATTAAATAAATAAAGTTTTGTGACCCAGAATTATAGGTTATTTCAACCAATTAACCAGACTTAGTGCTAAAGATAAAACTACAAACTAGTGACACAGAGAGACAGATAAATTTTGAGTCCATGTGCATAATGCTAATGGTATAAGAGTTTACATTTTTTTTTTACTTTGATATTGAGGAAAGTGCCTTTAAAAATTGGTGAGAAACTTTCCTTACCAATTAGTTATCAGTGAGTGAAACAGCTAAGCCTTTTAATACATATATATTTCAATTACTAAGTGTATAGAACGGAAAAAACAATACCTACAGCATGGTATTGTGAAGGGTATTATAGAAAATACATAATATAAAACATATATACATAGATACCCATCTTCAAAAAATTAATAAATAGTTTTCATTTTCATCATTTATATCACAGCCACAAGGCATAAAGGAGATATAATGATTGGATGTATGAATTAGGCACTAATACACCCAGTTACAGAGAGAACACAAAGCAAAGCAGGGAAGAGAAGAAACCCAGTAACTAGGGTATAGGGCAAGGGAAGCACAGCATTAAAGAGAACACAGTTTGAATCCAGGAAAAAAGAAATCCAATATAATTACAGAAATACCAAAACCAGATCATCAAGATTGGCTTGTTAAAACACTGAGGTATATATTTGTTGGTTTTATCTTTCCCCATCTATGACAAAAACAGATGTCCAAGTGTTGGTCAAGCCTGAACATAAATTAAGTTTTCTAACACAGAACATCAGAAAAAAACATAGTTTAAAGGAGGTAATAAATTGTCATAGATTTATTTGTGCGAAAACAGGTATGGTAAAATGTTAGTATAACTTTGATGTCAAAGAATAAAAGTATCATCCAATATAAGCTTTCCATGTATGATGAGAATGCAATATGTTGTGGATTATAAATAAAGGTAGCTATATTTATAACAGAAATTTATTGATGTTTATCATTTTATATATGCCTTCATTAAGGATGTGTTTGCTATGATTTTAGATATATATTTTTAAATTATAAATGTATTGGAATTTATATGAAGATTCTGAATTGTCTCCCATTGTTTTCTCAAGTTACATAGTCCACTGAAACAGTGAAACACTGATTACATGTTTTCTGAACTCTACTACCATTTGATTCACTCTAGAACAAGTGTAGGTAGAACAGATACTAGACACTAGATACTAGAACAGATACTAGCACACACGTTTCAACAAGAATGAAACTGGTTAAGGAAGTACAAAGACATATGCACTGGAATTTGCATGTCTGCAACTTCAGCTTCCCTTTGTTATTACCAGACTTTTAATAAGACAAAAGTTTTTTCTAGTTTTGGCTTTCTAAGAAGCCTAAAAATGAAATCCATTTAATTCCTTACAAAATTATGATGACAGAATAATTATCCCTACAAGAAGAACCTTTTATTCAAATCCCCCGTAATTAATATGTGATTTTGTTTATTTATTCATCTTTTTTTGTGTTAAATATAGTACAACATGAAGAAACATTATGAAAGTCTCTTTATTTAAGATGGGATTATCAACAGCACAACAAAGCATTGTATTTCCTTCTTGACCTCTTATTCAAGAGTAAGACTTTATTACAGTATAACTTCTTGGGCATATATTCATACATATATACATGTGCATATATGGATATATATGCATATATATATATATATATGTGTGCTTGTGTGTATGTGTATATATATGTATTTACTTTTGGAAAATAAACAGAAGGGATAGCAAATTCTCTCCTCTGAACTCATCCTGATACCTCTAATTATTACTTGCTTGCCAATCACTGGCTCAAGGGAAGGATACTATGTCATTTGATGTTTGATATGCACTCTGTCATTCAGTAAGTATACCTCATGTTCAGGAAAAGTCTCCTCCTGATTAAAGTGTTGAAAAAATAAAAATTTGGAAGCTAGTCAGTTTCTGCATTTGGAAAACTACAGGGATTTTGGCAACAATTGATATGAGCTAGTTCCTCTGATATGTTTTATTAGACAATCTTTGAGAAGTCTTTGTTCTTGCTTTGTGTTCAGCAAATTCTCTAGCCCTATTTATTTTTATTTGCATTTACATGTGTAATTGACACATAATACTTGCACATATTTATGTGATTCATTGTAATGTTTTGATACAAATATGCATTAATAATCACATCGTAGTATTAAGCATATCCATCATCTCAATATTTATTTGTTATTTGTGGATAGAACCTTCAAAATCCTCTCTTCTAATTATTTTGAAATACCCATGATAATATTCTTTACTATAGTCATCTTATTGTGATATAGAATGCAGAATTTATTCCTCCTGTCTAGCCATAATTTTGACCAATCTCTCACTATCATTCCTTCTTTAGAGCCCGCTTCAACTTTGGTTAGCCATTATTCTATTCTATGCTTTTATGAGATATGATTGTTTAAATTCCAAAAATGAGTGAGATCATGTGGTGTTCCTTTTGCATCTAGCTTTTTTCACTGAACATGATAGTTTATTCATGAGGCAACTAATGACAGGATTTCATTTTTTTATGACTGGGTAGTATTTTATGGTATATATATACCACATTTATACTGTGGCTAAAATCACTCCAAATTATGAACATTTAGGGTGTTCTTTGATACGTTTCACTACAAGAATGAGTGGGTCCTTAGTAAGTCTCTTTTTTCCCCAATGTCAATTTATGTATTATGAAATATTTCATAGGCAAATACTTGTATTACTTAAGAAGTTATGTGTACTCAGCGATTAAAATTAGAAATAAAATGATACAAAATTTCCTTTGATAAAAAAGATGCTGTTTTCTTATATTATTTTCTTAAGTACTTCATTAACATTGTTCTGCTATATTTATTATATTTTAATTAGATTTCATATTGGTAAATTATTTTAAATAGCCACTTCATTGTGTTTTTTTGATACTTTGAAGCATTCAAGGATATCCACAGATGTTACCACTGTTGTGAGTTCACAGTCTTTGGGATGTATTTCTGAAATAAGAAAACCAGGGCTTAGGGGAGAAGATTTGTCAATTCTGTGGGCCTTGCCTCAGGACAGTAGTTCTGCCAGGAAACTGAAAATCTCATATACCCTGTCAGGGAGCGGAACTTTAGATGCTGTTTCAGAAAAAAAAAGGAAGAAAAGTATAGTATAGCTGTATAATTCTCCTATTTTTTTATTATTATTAACAATTGGGTTTAAAATTTATGTCAGATAAGTAAAAGTATATCTCAGTTTTAAAAGACGTGATAGAAAAGTTTTCTTCATGCATTATAGGTTATTAAATTCAGAAGGCAATAGTTTCCATAGTCCTCATTAAATGTTTCTCTGTTATGCATTGCATTTTACTTTATAGGTTGCTATTTTCTTTTCCAAATTGCCAGTTCCTTTCCATTTCATAGGTCACTGTCATTTCAACCTGTTAATTTGTTACTCTTAAAGGTTTTGGACATAAGAATGTATAAGAATAACCAATTTATGGTAAAATTGGAATTTAACATTAGGAAAATAATTTTAAAATATTAAAGAAGTGCTAAAATTACAGCTTTCATTTTTTCAATGTTCACTTTTATTACAATGGCTTTTGGCATCTTTGTCATGAAATACTTGCCAGTTCCTATGTCAAGAATGATATTGCACAGGTTGTCTTCCAGAGTTTTATAGGTTTGGATTTTACATTTACATCTTTAATTCATTTTGAGTTGATTTTTTTATATGGTGTAAGGAAGGGGTCCAGTTTCAAATTTCTGCATATGGCTAACCAGTTGTCCCAGCATCATTTGTTGAACAGAGAGTCCTTTCTACATTGCTTTTATCACCCTTTTTGAAGATCAGTTAGTTGTAGGTGCGTGGCCTTATTTCTGGGATCTCTATTCTTTTCATTGGTTTCTGTGTCTGATTTTGTACCAGTACCATGCTGTTTTAGTTACTGTAGCTCTGTAGTATAGTTTGAAATCAGGTAGTGTGATATCTCCAGCTTTGTTCTTTTTCCTAGGATTACCTTTGCTATATGGGCTCATTTTAGGTTCCATATGAATTTAAAATAGTTTTTATCTATTTTTGTGGCATATGCCATTTGTCATTTGATAGGAATAGCTTTGAATCTATAAATCTCTTTGGACAGTATGGCCATTCCAAGGATATTGATCCTTTCCATGAGCATGGCATGCCTTTCCATTTGTTTGTGTCATCTCTGATTTATTTGAGCAGTGTTTTTTAGTTCTCCTTGTAGAGATCTTTCATTTTCTTTGTGGCAATTGTAAATGGGATTGCTTTCCTGATTTGGCTGTCAGGATTGACTGCTGGTGTATAGGAATGCTAGTGATTTTCTTACATTGATTTTATATCTCAAGAGTTGGCTGAAGTTGTTTATCAGCTTAAGGAGCTTTTGGGCTAACACTATAGAATTTTCTAGATATAAGATTATGTCATCTGCAAACAGGGATATTTTGACTATGTTTCTTCCCATTCAGATGCCTTTTGTATCTTTCTCTTGCCTGACTGTTCTGGCCAGGACTTCCAATACTATGTTGAATAGGAGTGATGAGAGAGCATCTTTCCCTAGTGCTGATTTTCAAGTGGAAAGTTTCCAGCTTTTGCCCATTCATTATGATGTTGGCTATGGTTTGTCATAGATGGCTTTTACTATCTTGAGGTATGTTCCTTCAAAAACTAGTTTGTTGAGAGTTTTTAACATAAAGCGATCTTGAATTTTGTTGAAAATCTTTTCTGTATCTATTGAGACAATCATGTGGTTTCCTTCTGTTTTTCTGCTTATGTGATAAATCACATTTATATATTTGCATATGTTGAACCAGCCTTGCATCCCCCAAATAAAGCCTTCTTGATCAAAGTGGATTAGCTTTTTCATATGCTTCTAAATTGGTTTACTAGTATTTTGTTGAGGATTTTTACATCATTGTTCAGCAAAAGTATTGGCCTGAAGTTTTCTTTTTTGTTGTTGTGTCTCTGTTAGGTTTTGGTAGCAGGATGACACTGGCCTCAGATAATTAGTTAGGGNTAGAAAAATAATTTTAAAATATTAAAGAAGTGATAAAAAATACAGCTTTGAGTATATCCCATTGGAATCCTTTCAAATATGACCTCATTAATCAGTGACTGGTTGAACAAGTAATATTAAATATAATAGAAATAAACTGATAAATGACATATTTATTTAGACCTAAATATCATTTATCCTGAACTTTATTATACTATTGTTTGTAGTAGAAAGTTATTTAGAGATGTCATAATACTTTTAATTTAAAAGAAAACAAAAAAATACCAATGCAGTCACCAAAGTTGTCTAGTTTACTCCCACTTCTTAGTTTCTACTTTGGAAAAATGCACTAAACCATTCAACCAGTCAATTAACAGTTATTGAGTTTTTATGCTGCACACTGAACCCTCTCAGGCATCTTAAACTACAGAAGGAGGAATAAGAAATAGATATAATGAGGTGTTAGACAAATCAAACTAGAAAATATTAAAGGTCTTAAAAGAAACTGATATGATTCTAGCAGAATGCAAATAATAAAATACTTTTACTATGTAAAACTGTGAGAAAAGATATCATAAGTCAAAATTTATATCTTATATTTCTGAAAAGGATAAATAATACATATATGTTGAATTAAAGAAGATAAAATTCTGGGCTGAGGAAATAATACAAAAAATGGTACAGAGACATGAAAGTTTTAGGAAATAATGGTAGGGTATAGATTGAATGAAATAGGATAATAAAGCTATAATAATTTCATATTTTACAAGGTGAAGGGCTAGGAGGAGGATGTTACAATTAACTAAAATAGGGAACAAAAGAGGAGAACAAGCTTCTGAAGGAAATGAATGACTCATACTTTCCATTACACTGAATAAGGTAATGATTTTTATTTTCTATTCAGCCCCAGACAATTTATGCACATACACATGACTATATGGCTATATCTGAAATGTGCATTTATGATGAGTGCCATTTTCTTTCATCTTGTAAAACAGCAAGTGCAGTTAACAATTTGGCCAAAATAAACACTGAGAACTTTCGTTTCTCTTTCCTTTCTGAATCTGAATTGAAAATTACAATCTTTTATTGAGAATACTAAATTTTTTCAATTTTCACTCATATTCTACTCATCTTTTGTCAACCAGCCGGCACAAACAGACCATGATAGAAAGAGCCAACATATAATAATCCTTTACACAGTATGTGAAATTCTGCTATTTTGCTATCATTTTATCTGAAAATGCAGACAGAATGCTATGCTATTTTCCTGTTTAAACATTTGAATATAACAATATAACAGATGTAAAAAATAAATTAAAATTAGGTAATGTTTTCTCCATAATTAAATTGTTGTTTTTTAAAAGTATATGATAAATAATAAGAACCTAAACATTTTGTGACAGTTGGGCATATGAGTGGGAGATTCTTTTCTTGAATAACTATTGTCCTAGAGAAGTGAGAATGACCACTTTTTTTTTTTACTTAACCCTGTAGTGAGTCCAGCGTATTAATCCCTTGAATCATGGCTTTTATTTTTTTTTTTCATTGATGCATTAAGAATTATTAAGAACAAGGAAGGAATAGATATGTGAGTTTCAGATGGTAAACATAAATGTGTTCAAGACATAGAGGAACATCTGATAACATAGGATAGGATAAAGTAGCTCATCAAATTCACTTAGGTCAGCCTCCTAGCTTCATTATATTATGATATGTGAATTTGAGAAAATTTGTAAACCTTCCCATGCCTTGTTTGCCTTACGTATTAAGCAGGATAATAATATCAATCCACACTATTATTGGTAGAATTAGAGATATTACATATAAAATATTTTTAGTTAATTCAGAGCAGATTTTCAGAATCTGAACCCATAGGGATAGAAAACTCAATGTTCTAATCACATAAACTCTCTAAATAGTAACAACATTAAAAATGAAAATTCAAGACGGGAAAAAAAATGGGCATATTAGAATTAATGTAGACATTAGTTTTAGAATTTGTTTCTTAAAGGCTGCTTTCATTATTGTATCTCCACCAACCTAAAATAGGTAATCTATTATTTATGTCTACAATATGGCTTTAATTTATTCCCAGAAGTGCTAAGTGTACTTCCCAAAAGTTTAGTCAGGTAGGTCTGATTATTTTTATTTTTCTGAATATATCATGTGATTTCCTGATGAAATGCATTTATTCAAGTTATTTTGTGATTTGGATGGTGCAATCTTCAGTGCAAGATTAAAAAAAAAAAAATGACCAGGACAAAAATGTGACAATTATTATGATGTCTTAGTACTCCTGTTTACATTGTGATCATCCTTCTCTGAAAACTCATAGCATTAGATTTTATTTTGTTTTGTTTTGTTTTGTTTGTTTGTTTTGTTACAAAACCATATCTTGACAGGTTTTGTCTGTTGAAACGTTTTCTTATGTTACTGAATAATTCATTTTTTTAATAATTTTTTTTTTATACTTTAAGTTCTAGGGTACATGTGCATGACATGCAGGTTTGTTACATATGTATACTTGTGCCATGTTGGTGTGCTGCACCCATCAACTCGTCAGCACCCATCAATTCGTCATTTATATCAGGTATAACTCCCAATGCAATCCCTCCCCCTCCCCCCTCCCCATGATAGGCCCCGATGTGTGATGTTCCCCTTCCCGAGTCCAAGTGATCTCATTGTTCAGTTCCCACCTATGAGTGAGAACATGCGGTGTTTGGTTTTCTGTTCTTGTGATAGTTTGCTAAGAATGATGGTTTCCAGCTGCATCCATGTCCCTACAAAGGACGCAAACTCATCCTTTTTTATGGCTGCATAA
>NW_016806995.1:2615151-2622308 GCF_001698545.2 Rhinopithecus bieti
TCTCCCAGTGAGGCTACTCAGGGGTCAGTGACCCACTTGAGCAGGCAGTCTGTCCGTTCTCAGATCTCAACCTCCGTGTTGGGAGATCCACTGCTCTCTTCAAAGCTGTCAGACAGAGTCGTTCGGGTCTGCACAGGCCTCTGCTGCTTCCCCTGTTGTTTTTTAGCTGTGCCCTGTCCCCAGAGGTGGAGTCTACAGAGACAGGCAGGTTTCCTTTAGCTGCTGTGATCTCCACCAGTTCGAGCTTCCCAGCAGCTTTGTTTACCTACTTAAGGCCTCAGCAATGGCGGGTGCCCCTCCCCCAGCCTCGCTGCTGCCTTGCGGTTAGATCGCAGACTGCTTTGCTAGCAATGAGGGAGGCTCCGTGGCCGTGGGACCCTCCCGGCCAGGTGTGGGTATAATCTCCTGGTGTGCCCGTTTGCTTCAAGCGCAGTATTGGGGTGGGAATTACCCGATTTTCCAGGTGTTGTGTGTCTCAGTTCTCCTGGCTAGGAAAATGATTCCCTTCCCCCTTGCACTTCCCAGGTGAGGCAATGCTTCGCCCTGCTTTAGCTCTCACTGGTCGGGCTGCAGCAGCTGACCAGCACAGATTGTGCAGCACTCCCCAGTGAGATGACCCCAGTACCTCAGTTGAAAATGCAGAAATCACTGGTCTTCTGTGTTGCTCGTGCCGGGAGTTGGACACTGGAGCTGTTCCTATTCAGCCATCTTGCTCCGCCAATCCTGAATAATTCATTTTTAAACTCTTTATATGTATGTGTGTTCTCTTCACTGGCTCAAAAATAAGTTTAACCAATTACTACCAATAGGTGACTTTGGGCAATTATTTAATATAGCTACATATCACATTTTATAAATTAGAAAACTGAGACCAAGCAAAAAGCTAGATAACTCACTCAAGTTCATATATCCCAACATACTGGGATTTAGACATTCTTATTTGTCTAAATCAAACCTAAAACTAGTGCATTTTCAATCCATCATTTCCTGTTAATAAAAGAAGGAATTGAAAAGTGATGATTTCTATATAAATTATTTAATTCTTCCTTTTCTTAATAAAGCATTTTTTATGGATTACCACTCTAAGATAAACTACTCAAAGTGCTTGGTGGCTGATCAGGAATACTTCACAGAAAAGATTGCTCTATGATTTTACAGTTCTGTAGAAAATAATGTTTTTGTGCACTGCATGCTGAAACCAGATGCATGATTAAATGCTGAAGAAAGTATTGTGCATCCTTTTGTCTAAGAATATGTGGAAAGGAACTGGGGAAGTGAGAAAATATTATGGCTCTTTCCAATATATACCAAAAGGAAAACTATCTCTAAATATTTATTTTTAATGAGAGAAGAATGCATTCCTACATCTGTACAATATGGTTACCACTAGCCACAGTGGCCCTTGAGCACTTGAAATGTAATTTGTCTGAATTGAGATATATTTTATATAATATAATACAAAGACTTAGTTAAATACATATATATATATAATGCTTCATTAATTATTTTAAAATTAGGTTACATGTAGAAATTATAATAGTTTAGATATATTGGATAAAATGAATTACATTAGTAAAGTTTATATTGCATGTTTGTTTTACTTTTTACGTAATGGTGTTGCCCCACAGACTCTTCCAGATTTTGAGTATTTTCTCTTATATGCATATTCGTTGGAGGTATTTTTTTCTATCATGAGTGCTGCTATAACTCATAATTTGTAGCAATAGATAAAATATTTTAAAGCACTAGCAAATCCCTTAAAATTCAGCAGTTTAGAAATAATCAAAATAATATTTTTCTCTATTCTGAAACTACTATGTTAGTTCTAAAAGACCTGCCTTTTATTGTTGTAACCTCTTGAATGTTATTTGAATTGTTTTCCAAAATTCAGAAAGATTACTGGATACAGTGTTTATAAGATCAGAGTCTCCCAGGCTACATTATACAGAAACATGTGCCAGTTTCCTTGGCTTTGACTGCTAGAGTTCTAGAGAAGACTTTAATAGCAATATCCAGCAGTCTTAAGTAAGTGTTACAGTAAAATTCCACCTGAAAGTAAGAATTATGTAACATACAGGAGCTTGTAACATAATTATCTGAATGAATTTTCTAGCAAAATAATAATATATTCCCACCAATATCCTGGATTTAGAAAGAAAATACAAACCAGCTTCAAAGAGACTTACCAAAAACAAAAAACCCGCTCCACAATTTGCAATTGAATGTGTTTTAATGCAGCATTTTATGAACAACGTGGTTAACAATGCTTTAAAACACTACTTCATCCGATATTTTTATTCAAAATAATAAAATAAAATAAAATAGCAAAATGTTCACAATAATATTAGGCACTGCAAAAGTAATTGCAGTTTTTATCATTAAAAGTAATGGAGTTACACTTTTATTAAAAAGTAATGGATGTACATTTTACTTCAAAACAGAGGTTACAAAACCATAATAGAGCTCTCTCTGAAGATCAGTGTGGCTAACTGCCCCAAATCCTGAGTTCATGGTAGCTTTTTTCAAATAAATCATACAAGCTCTCTCATGGAAAATGTATTTAGATTAAGTGTGTTAGAAATGAAAGATAAGAACATAATGATTCCCTGACAAGTGAAAAGAAGAGTAAGAGCTTGAAAGGAAATCCCAAGGAGAAGAGTGGAGCAATCTTTTAATCCCAAGGAGCAAACTGGTATAGAGGGTGGGGAAGTAGGCAATAAAATATATTTTTCAACATTTTTCAAGCAGGAGTCAAAGGTAGATTAGCTCTACGTAGTTCCACGGATGGCTTTTATTTCTTTAACAGATTATTTTAAGAAATATTGTACCACCAATGCTTTCGATAAAACAAAAAATTCTGGCCTGGCGCACAGTGGCTCACTCCTGTAATCCCACCACTTTGGGAGGCCGAGGTGGGCGGATCACCAGGTCGGCATCGAGACCATCTTGGCTAACACGGTGAAACCCCGTCTCTACTAAAATACAAAAAATTAGCCGGGCATGGTGGCAGGTGCCTGTAGTCCCAGCTACTTGGGAGACTGAGGCAGAAGAATGGCATGAACCCGGGAGGCGGAGCTTACAGTGAGCCGAGATGGCGCCACTGTACTCCAGCCTGGGAGATGTTGAGACTCCGTCGCAAAAAAAAAAAAAAAAACTATTTTGCAAATGATATAAACATCAGCTAGGTTAAACAAAAAATACAATAAAGAAACTCCAAAAGTGAAGAAATCTTAGGAATATCTTAACCAGATTATTTATTTTATATTTCGTGTATGTTTATTCTTAAATTTTGTCTATTTTATCTTTTATTATAAATATCAGACAGCAAAATTAATTTCTGGCTCATTAAATCTTAACACCAGCCAATAAGTACCAAATGTAAAGCTATTATAAAAAAGCACTCTGTCAACATATATTTTTCTTTTTGAAAGTACATAACACTAGAGGGTATATTACAATCATGGAAAAATTTAGTTTGATTAAATGTAATCACACACACAGTTTTAATGCAAAAATTACATTTCTATAGTATGAATTATTTCATATGCATTTGATAAAGACAGGCTATTTTATTAAGTGGTAATTGCCTTATTTTATAAACCACATTTATCAGACAATATTTGGCGTTACCAAGAAACAACAGTTGAAAGTAAACAACCCTAAGTCAAGGGAAGTAGAAAACAGTGGCCTTCATCCTACCTTCTTCCTTTTGGCATAGTTAGACCTTAGGCTCTGACTTTAATGGATTATTATTCAGCTTTCCCAATGATTTACTATAATATTTCTTGATTATCACTTTTTTGCTGAAGCCTTGCAAAACAATCCTAATAACCAATGGGAAACTTTTCAATTCACCTGTGTCCTTGTAGGATCATATCAAAATATTTATCAAGATATAAAATTTAAAACTTTTATCATACTGTTAATTAAATGACTATACAGAAATAAAAATAGTAAAACACTTTTACTTAGTACTAAAATTTAATGAAGATGGAATAAATGTCATTACACTCTGACTTATCGAAAATTAAAGGGCTTTATTTCTGGGTTTACAGTAGCTTGGATAGTGCTTACCTTCTTGTTGGTCATATAACTTACATGGTGTGTCATTTCCATGGCTAGGCAAATAGTCATACTCCTTTTGAAGTTCTTATTATCTTCCAACATTTTGTCCTTTCAGCTTTCAATGTCATAAACATCTCCTAGTGTTTCTTTAATGTAAACTTTGTTGCAGCTACCAGTCCTGTGAGACATTTTTATCATTTTCATCATAACCACTTTCCTCATGCATGTGGATAAATTTACCGTTACTAAGTTTCTCCAGCTGCATATCTAGTTTCTCCAAATGGAGACAATATCAACTGTTTTGCAGTTAGCTACTTCTCTTGTAACTTCATTTACATTCTATTCAAATTTCATTTCCAGACATCAAGTTTCTTTGCTGCCCTTTCATCTTGGATGATTAATATTGTCTTTCGATTATCTATTCTTGTAAAACTGTGTGAGAGTTTTTCATTGAGAGACAAAAGTGCAACAGAATAGAACTACAGCTTTGCTGTCTATATGTGAAATGAATAACGGATGAGCAGTAGCCAATCACTGACATACATGAAAATAATTGATTCAGTAGTCATTGATAATGAAGTAAATACATCAGTTATTTACATAGTGATTAGTAGAATAACAAGCTAACAGCCAAATTTGTACCTTTTGCAATTCTTCACAGAAAATACAGTGGGACTTCCAAAATTAAAACCAAGTTGTTGGAGGGTTGGTGTTATTTAACAAAATCATGAAAATTAGAACTAATGAATAGCAAAACTATGCAAACCAAGGATAATCTATGTTACATCACAGTAGGAATACTTGTATCAGCTGACTAATACAGGCACACCTCGTTTTATTACACTTCCCTTTATTGTGCTCAGTAGATTTTATGCTTTTTACAAATTGAAGATTTGTGGCTACCTTGCATCAAGCAAGTCTATTGGTACAATTTTTCCAACAATGTGCTCATTTTATATCTTGTGTCACATTTTGGGTATTCTTACAATATTTTAAACTTTTAAATTATTATGTTATATGTTACAATGTTTTGTAATCAGTAATCTTTTATGATACCATTATAATTTGGCGGAGAGGGGCACAGCAAACTGTGTCCATAAAAACAAACATAATTAAATGTTTGACTGCTCCATTGAACGGTACTTTCCCCTTCCCTCTCTCTCTCCTCAGGCCTCCCTATTCTCTGAGACAAAATAATATTGAAATTAGGCCAAGTAATAACCCCATAATAGCCTCTAAGTTTTTAAGGAAAGAGTCACATCTCTCACTTTAAATCAAAAGCTATAAATGATTAAACTTAGTGAAGAAGGCATAGAGAAAGCCAAGAATGGCCAAAAGCTATGCCTTTTGTATAAAGCAGTTAGCCAGGTTGTAAATGCAAAGGAAAATTTCTTGAAGGTAATTAAAAGTCCTACTCCAGTGAATGTATGAATAATAAGAAAGCAAAACAGCTTCATTGCTGATGTAGAGAAATTTGAGCGGTCTGGATAGGAGATCAAACCAACCACAATATTCCACTAAGCTAATACTTAGAGCAAGGCCCTAACTTTCATCAATTCAAGAAGGCTGATATAGGTGAGGATGCTACAGAAGAAAAGTTGGAAGCTAGCAAAGTTTAGTTCATGAGGTTAAAGGAGAAAAAGTTATTTCCTTAATATACAAAGTACAAGATGAAGCAGCAAGTGCTAATGTAGAAGATGCTGCAAGTAATCCAGAAGTACCTAAGATTATTGATGAAAGTGGCTAGACGAAACAACAAATTTTCAATGTAGACAAAATTGCCTTCTACTGGTAGAAGAAAGCTTCAAATGGCAGTCCAACTCTCTCATTAGGGGCTTAATGCAGCTGGTAACGTTGAGTTGAAGCCAGTGCTCATTTACCATTTCAAAAATTCTAGAACCCTTCAGAATTATGCTAAGTCTACTTTGCCTTTTTGCTATCAAAGAAACAATAAAGTCTGGATGACAGCACATCTATTTACAGCATGGTTTACTTAATATTTTAAGACTAAAGTTGAGGTATACTCCTCAAAAAAAAATTCTTTCAAAATATTACTGCTCACTGACAATGCACCTAGTCACCCAAGGGCTCTGATGTAGATGCACAAAGATGTTAATGTTGTTTTCAGGCCTCATAGCACAACATCCATTCTGGAGCCTATGGATAAAGGATTAATTTCAAATTATGATTCTTATTATTTAAGAAATACATTTCATAAGGCTATAGCTATCACAGATAAGGATTATCCTGATGCATCTGGAAAAGGTAAACTGAAAAACTTCTAGAAAGGGTTCACCATCCTAGGATTCATTAAATACGCGTGTGATTGATAAGACAAGGTCAAAATATCTACATTAATAGGAATTTGGAAAAACTTGATACCAAAACTCATGAATGACTTTGAGGGGTCCATAACTTAATAGAAGTGGGTAGCTGCAGATGTGGTCTAAATAGCAGGAGAAATAGAATTCGAAATGAAGCCTTGAGATGTGACTGAATTACTGTCATCTCATGAAAAAAACTGGAACAAATGAGGAGTTGCTTCTTATGAATTAGCAAAAAAAAAAAAAAAAAAAAAAAAAAAAGGTTCTTGAGATAAAGTCTACTCCTGGTGAAGATGTGATCATTGTTGAAATAACAACAAAGGATTTAGAATATTGTATAAATGTTGTTGATGAAGCAGCAAAAAGGTTTGAGAGGACTGATTCCACTTTTGAAAGAAGTTACACTGTGGCTAAAATGCTTTTACACGGTATTGCATGCTACAGAGAAATGACTTTTGCCAATTTATGTGGCAAACTTAATTATTGTGTTATTTAAGAAGTTACCACAATCACCCCAAACTTCAGACACCACCTCTCCGATCAGTCAGGGAGAATCAACAAAAAAACAAGACTCACAGCAAAATGATCATGACTCACTAAAGGCTCAGATGATCATTATCATTGTTTAGCAAAAAAGTATATATATATATATACACACACACACACACACACACACTTGAATTGGATTCTGGCCATTCACTATTGTTTAAATTGTTAAAAAATAGTTATATATATATATATATATGTGTGTGTGTGTGTGTGTATATA
>NW_016806995.1:2622491-2627300 GCF_001698545.2 Rhinopithecus bieti
TTTTTTAGATAGAGCTTTGCTTTTGTTGCTCCAGGCTGGAGTGTAATGGTGCGATCTCGGCTTGCCGCAACCTCTGTCTCCCGGGTTCAAGTGATTCTTCTGCCTCGGCCTCCAGAATAGCTGGGATTACAGGCATCCACCACTATGCCTGGTTAATTTTTTGTATTTTTAGTAGAAACAGGTCTCACAATGGTGACCAGGCTGGTCTCAAATGCTTGACCTTGTGATCCAACCAACCTGGCCTCCCAAATTGCTTTAACATAATTACATTGTTTTTTAGACATAATGTCATTGCACACTTAATAGACTACAAAATAGTGTAAACATAACTTGTATGTGCATTGGAAAAATATTTTGTCTGAATCACATGCTTGTGATATCCATATTATTTCAGTAGTCTGGAACCAAATCTTCAAAATCTCTAAAATATGCCTCTATAAAATTGTTATTTATCATTTTAAAATAATATTATTTTTAAAATAAGTCTTTGCAGAAGTAACTGAATTAAGGATATAGAGATTCAATCATCCTTTTTAGGATGAGTCACATAAATCCAATGGCAGGTGTCCTTATGAAAGAAAAGTAGCGAGCTGTGAGACACAGAAACACAGAAGAGAAGACAATGTAAAAAGCGCAGCAGAAATCTTATGCTTGTATATTACTTCTCTTACTTCAGTTTGATGAAAATACCCATTAAGAAGAAATAGACTGAAGTAGAGAGAAACTATCAGAAAAAAAGCTAATGGCCCTGATGTGGAAATTGTTATGTGTAAAAATTCAGAACACATATCCAATGATATTCTAGTGTAGAGCTATTTGGTTCAACTCCTGTATTACTTATACCATTCTCCTTTTTCTCTTTGTATTTTGAGGCAGTAGCAATAATTTGGAAACTATTTTTTAGCAATTAAAACAATATTGAATTGCCAGACTCTAATTCAAATATTTCACTACCTATTACTATTGATTAATTAAGGCTGCATATATCTGCAGAAGTATAGAATATTTTTAGTTCTGTGTTTATATTAGCTATATTGAAATATCAATTTTATTATTTGTCAGTTTGGTTCTTATAAAGAATATAGCTTAAAATACTCATAGATATGAATTTGAAGATTATTTTGATATCACAAAAAGAATCCATTGGTCTCAAGACAAATGGTGCAAGTAACAAACAGAGCTGCACAGAGCATGCATGGATAAGCATTTCTAAGCATGTAACACTAATTATATATGAGTGGTACACTCTTATAAACACAAAAGACAGTGGACTTAGTGCAGGTACAAAAGGGAAACAGGTGCCTAATTTTTAATTCCATTTATTGTGTCACATCTGCTGTTAATTATTTTACTTTCAGTAAATTACAAATGTCTAATGTTGGTAGTAAAAAAATATATATTTTATTGCATTTATTACTATATGTTTTAAACCTTATCACTTAGATAAAACTAAAATCTTTCTAGAAATTGTTAATTAAATGTCTAATAATATCAATAGTAATAAAAGGACCATATTCCCTTAATCTTTATAAGAACTTTATGTACAATTAGTCATTGGTCTTTATAAAAACTCTATAAACCTAGTATAATATCAAGCACAGTTGACAGATTAAAAATCATACAGAAGAGGCTATGTAACTGATTTAATTAATGCAGTTAATAAGTGGCAGTCAGTATTTGAATCCATGACTTCTGGTTTCAAGGTCTGGGCTCTTAAACTTGCATCCATAAAGATTTAGTCTAAAGATCCACCTTTGCCTCCACTGCTAGAATTGAAACCAGATCAATAATGAGACTACATTTACAGCTCTAAGTCTTCCATGTCCAGAGCACCACAGAGCCACAATATCACAAGCTGATTGTAATATGTTTTCTGCTGAGCAGAAGACTATGTTACTGCTGAGCAAAAGAAACAAAAGCACAAATGAACAGACTGATATCTCTTGTAGAAAAGTGGAAATCAATAAAGTAAAAATGGACTATTGATTTTGTGGATTATTGTTTGCTAGAGGTATCTTCATTTGCTTTATTTATTTAGTTTATTGTTTCTTAACCAGGTCTAAAGTGTTTTGGATATATCAGAGATCTATAGCAGATTACTCACAATCTTAAAATGTTTTTACTTTCTGTCTATCAATGCCCCTTGTTCATTTGCTAAACATGGGTCTTTCATATATCCCTATCCAACTAGTGTTGCCAGTTTTAGTCAAAACCAACCAAACAAAGAAAAAGCATTCTATTTTCATATAAACACATGAATATTTACAGTCTAAAATTAAAGTAATGATCCTTGAGTTAGTGTTAATTAAAATTTTATTACTAACAATCTGAAATTTTATATTAACATTTTAACCATTGCTTATTAAAGTTCATTAATGTCATATAGAATGTGTATTTCTAAGTTCAATTAAATTCTAATTTTAGGTAAACAAGCTTTTTTTTTTTAGTTTATGTGTGTTATGTGCAATATTCAGAACACATGCATACTAAAACATCGATGAGTTAATCTAAAATTTAACTTTAGCTGAGCATTCTATATGTTACCTGGTAACTGTACTACTCAGTCCAACATAAATTTGTGGGGCTATCAGGAAAGTCACGCTGAATCTAAATGTAAAGAATAATACTTTTGTTCCATTTCAAAATGTGTAATTTACTAGTCATGTGTGCCCTTGCATCGCTTTACCCATTTGAGACTTTCTCCCATTGGTTAAAAAAATGGAATCATGAGATGCCCCTCTCCCCAACCTGGCAATTGAAGAAAATATACTAAAGAAATAGTTTAAAGAAAATTTAAAATGTTATAGGTAGGAACACAAGAGTACTTATATTTTCAATTTATTTTATACAAAATAACATTTACAGAAAGGGATACAATTTTCCATCGCACATCTCATATTATTGTTGACAGTGGTCTTTAACCGCATGGTACTTAATTTACTCATGAACTCTACAGTGTCTAATGAGTTTTGAATAATGAGAGTTAAAGCACTGACTCCTCTCACACAGTTGGGGTGACCATTAGTAAATGCCCTCTAAATAATTGTCATTAATATATTTTTGAAAGAAGCTTGATATTCTTTTTCCGTCAAAATGCAGTTATGGCACAGAAGATAATATCTTAATATTTGCCTGAGAAAATGCTTTTTCTGCAACTTAAAAAAAAATCCTACATAATTAGTGAAGAAATCTATACCAGCAAAGATATACTAATTGCTGTATTACTGTAAATTATAGTATGCTTTATAAAATATAATTTTCCTGACTATGAAACACATTTTTACCATTAAAATGATTTCTGACTTTTACCCTGCTATTATAAATTCATGAAAATGGTTCTGCCAGACGTCCACACAGTGGCAAATTGGAATCCCACGGGAAATGAACTTTAAATTAAGACACTGTCAGTGTGTTCCAAGTTTCATTTAAAGGCCTGGGAATTTCTTTGTAGTGTGTGATAAAGGAAATCACAAATCTTTTAAAACATCTGGATTGAATTAAAACTATTAATGAGAGAAATGTGTAATAAGTACATTCTATGATGTTTAATTACAGCCACCATGTTTTTATTAATTCTTTCAAAAAATATCTGTGGAGACATTCCTATGTGATAAGCATCATGCTAGATGCTGTAGGAAACACAAAGAAAATCAGCCTCAAAATTTAAGGGCATTATAACGAAGTGAGAGATTTACTTAATGCGTGTCTACAAAAAGTTAGATAGCTAATGTTGACTCTTTTTCCATGGGAATAACATTTAAAATTATGAAAATTATATTTTTAGCCAAGCGCAATTTTAATCAATCCTTGTAAAACTGTTAAACTAATTTGTTTCTCCTCTCATCCAACATGATTAATAACAAGTTTAAGAATAAACGGAATTATATATAATATTAAGAAAAAAATTTCAAATAATTTTCATCCACTGCCTTCTTAAGGAGATATGTTTATATATACTTATTCATATTATTCTAAGCCTATCTCTTATGCTTTTTGTCCTTAAACAAATTTCTAACTCACTTCTTTTCTGTTCTAGACATCGTGTATAACTGTGCTTGTGTTTGTGAATCTGTGTGTATTTTAGCATACGAATGTCTAAGACCATGCTCATGAAAAACATAGATCATCAACTTATACTAACCATATCTCCCATTTAATTATTATTAAGCAAAAGCTGAACAGGCTGTCAAAATGTACACATAATGGAGTGATGTTACAATTTCTTAAGAAATTGTAAGTTTCTAAGTTCTAAGTTCACTATATTGGAAACTGTTTAGCATATTTTAACCAATAAATTCATGTGGAAGGTTTGTTCATTTCTAAGGTTAGCAGAAACAGTGGGAGAAATGTGCTATACTTCAACTTTTCAAAATAAAAGAATTTTCTTTGGTCATATTGTAATTAGAAAAAAATGGATGGAAAAATTGAAGTGCTTTTATTGACAAAATTGGATAGGTAAGAGGATTTGTTTCTGGTTTTCTTGACTCATATTCTAAAAACAAAAGAAAATCAATCATGATTATTCCAAATAAGTGACTGTAATTTTAGAGAGTAAAGGATTTGGATGACAGATAAAACATATTTTTATATAAAGATAATTTCTAATAACATATAAGACTTGATATAACTACAGGAGTATTTACAGTCTAAAAATTAAATGGACATTGAGTTACAGTTTCTTAAAATTTTATTACTAACAATCTGAAACTTTATATTAACATTTTAAGTACTGATTATTAAAGTTCATCCTGTGGAAATTATCATGCAGCATTAGGATATGTAATGTCATATGTATTCTAAATATTATAT
>NW_016806995.1:2628478-2636353 GCF_001698545.2 Rhinopithecus bieti
GTGGGTCCTTAGTAAGTCTCTTTTTTCCCCAATGTCAATTTATGTATTATGAAATATTTCATAGGCAAATACTTGTATTACTTAAGAAGTTATGTGTACTCAGCGATTAAAATTAGAAATAAAAATGATACAAAATTTCCTTTGATAAAAAAGATGCTGTTTTCTTATATTATTTTCTTAAGTACTTCATTAACATTGTTCTGCTATATTTATTATATTTTTAATTAGATTTCATATTGGTAAATTATTTTAAATAGCCACTTCATTGTGTTTTTTTGATACTTTGAAGCATTCAAGGATATCCACAGATGTTACCACTGTTGTGAGTTCACAGTCTTTGGGATGTATTTCTGAAATAAGAAAACCAGGGCTTAGGGGAGAAGATTTGTCAATTCTGTGGGCCTTGCCTCAGGACAGTAGTTCTGCCAGGAAACTGAAAATCTCATATACCCTGTCAGGGAGCGGAACTTTAGATGCTGTTTCAGAAAAAAAAAGGAAGAAAAAGTATAGTATAGCTGTATAATTCTCCTATTTTTTTATTATTATTAACAATTGGGTTTAAAATTTATGTCAGATAAGTAAAAAGTATATCTCAGTTTTTAAAAAGACGTGATAGAAAAGTTTTCTTCATGCATTATAGGTTATTAAATTCAGAAGGCAATAGTTTCCATAGTCCTCATTAAATGTTTCTCTGTTATGCATTGCATTTTACTTTATAGGTTGCTATTTTTCTTTTCCAAATTGCCAGTTCCTTTCCATTTCATAGGTCACTGTCATTTCAACCTGTTAATTTGTTACTCTTAAAGGTTTTTGGACATAAGAATGTATAAGAATAACCAATTTATGGTAAAATTGGAATTTAACATTAGGAAAATAATTTTAAAATATTAAAGAAGTGCTAAAAATTACAGCTTTCATTTTTTCAATGTTCACTTTTATTACAATGGCTTTTGGCATCTTTGTCATGAAATACTTGCCAGTTCCTATGTCAAGAATGATATTGCACAGGTTGTCTTCCAGAGTTTTATAGGTTTGGATTTTACATTTACATCTTTAATTCATTTTGAGTTGATTTTTTTATATGGTGTAAGGAAGGGGTCCAGTTTCAAATTTCTGCATATGGCTAACCAGTTGTCCCAGCATCATTTGTTGAACAGAGAGTCCTTTCTACATTGCTTTTATCACCCTTTTTGAAGATCAGTTAGTTGTAGGTGCGTGGCCTTATTTCTGGGATCTCTATTCTTTTCATTGGTTTCTGTGTCTGATTTTGTACCAGTACCATGCTGTTTTAGTTACTGTAGCTCTGTAGTATAGTTTGAAATCAGGTAGTGTGATATCTCCAGCTTTGTTCTTTTTCCTAGGATTACCTTTGCTATATGGGCTCATTTTAGGTTCCATATGAATTTAAAATAGTTTTTATCTATTTTTGTGGCATATGCCATTTGTCATTTGATAGGAATAGCTTTGAATCTATAAATCTCTTTGGACAGTATGGCCATTCCAAGGATATTGATCCTTTCCATGAGCATGGCATGCCTTTCCATTTGTTTGTGTCATCTCTGATTTATTTGAGCAGTGTTTTTTAGTTCTCCTTGTAGAGATCTTTCATTTTCTTTGTGGCAATTGTAAATGGGATTGCTTTCCTGATTTGGCTGTCAGGATTGACTGCTGGTGTATAGGAATGCTAGTGATTTTCTTACATTGATTTTATATCTCAAGAGTTGGCTGAAGTTGTTTATCAGCTTAAGGAGCTTTTGGGCTAACACTATAGAATTTTCTAGATATAAGATTATGTCATCTGCAAACAGGGATATTTTGACTATGTTTCTTCCCATTCAGATGCCTTTTGTATCTTTCTCTTGCCTGACTGTTCTGGCCAGGACTTCCAATACTATGTTGAATAGGAGTGATGAGAGAGCATCTTTCCCTAGTGCTGATTTTCAAGTGGAAAGTTTCCAGCTTTTGCCCATTCATTATGATGTTGGCTATGGTTTGTCATAGATGGCTTTTACTATCTTGAGGTATGTTCCTTCAAAAACTAGTTTGTTGAGAGTTTTTAACATAAAGCGATCTTGAATTTTGTTGAAAATCTTTTCTGTATCTATTGAGACAATCATGTGGTTTCCTTCTGTTTTTCTGCTTATGTGATAAATCACATTTATATATTTGCATATGTTGAACCAGCCTTGCATCCCCCAAATAAAGCCTTCTTGATCAAAGTGGATTAGCTTTTTCATATGCTTCTAAATTGGTTTACTAGTATTTTGTTGAGGATTTTTACATCATTGTTCAGCAAAAGTATTGGCCTGAAGTTTTCTTTTTTGTTGTTGTGTCTCTGTTAGGTTTTGGTAGCAGGATGACACTGGCCTCAGATAATTAGTTAGGGAGGAGTACCTTTTCCTCAATTTTTGTGAATAGTTTCAGTAAAACTGGCACCAGCTTTTTGCTGTACATCTTGTAGAATTTGGCTGTGAATCCATCTGATCTTGGTCTTTGGTTACTTGGTAGGCTATTACTGATTCAATTTTGGAGCTTATTATTGGTCTGTTCAAGAATTCTTCACTTTTCCAGGTTAATTTTGGGCGTGTTTACGTTTCCAAGAATTTATGCATTTCTTATAGATTTTCTAGTTTATGTGCATAGAATTGTTCATATTAGTCTCTGATGGTTATTTAGATTTCGTGGGGTAAGTGGTAATATCCTCACTGTTGTTTCTAATTGAGTTTATTTGGATGCTCTCTGTTTTTTTTTATTTTTTAGTCTGAACTAGTAACCTATCTTACTATTTTTTTTTTTTTAAGAGGTCCCCTGGATTTGTTGATTTTTAAAATAGTTTTCATATCTCAGTACCCTTCAGTTCAGCTCTGATTCTGGTTATTTATTGTTTTCTGTTAGCTTTGAGTTGTTTTGTTCTTGTTTTTCCAGTTTTTTTGTTTTGTTTTTTTTTTTTTCAGTTGTGATATTGGGTTACTAATTTGAGAGCTTTCTAACTTTTCGATGTGGATATTCAGTGTTATAAATTTTCCTCTTGATACTGTCTTAACTATGTTCCAGAGATTCCAGTGTGTTGTATCTTTGATCTTATTAGTTTCAAATAACTTCTTGATTTCTGCCTTAATTTTAATATTTACCCCAAAGTAATTCAAGAGCCAGTTGTTTAACCTTCATGTAATTGTACAGTTTTGAGCAATGTTCCTAATCTTGATATCCAGTTTTACTATGCTGTAGTGTGAAAGATTTGTTGGTATGATTCCAGTTATTTTGCATTTACTGAGGATTGTTTTATGTTTTATTGTGTGGACAATTTTACGGTATTTGCCATGTCACCATGAGAAGAATGTATATTTTGCTCTTTAGAGGTGGAGAGTTCTGTAGATGTCTATCAGGTCCCTTTGCTCCAGTGTTGAGTTCAAGTGTTGAGTTCAAGTGTTGAATATCTTTGTCAATTTTCTGCCTCAGTGATCTGTCTAATACAGTCAATAAGGTGTTGATGTCTCCCACTATTATTGTTTGGGAGTCTAAGTCTCTTTGACAGTCTCTAAGAACTTACTTTATGCATCTGGGTGTTTCTGTGTTGGGTGCATTTATATTTACGATAGATAGGCCTTCCTGTTCAAGTGAATCCTTTATACCATTATACAGTGTCCTTCTTTACGTTTTTTTTTTTGTTGTTGTTAGTTAAATGTTTGTTTTGTTTGAAATTATGTACATAACCCCTGCACCCCTGCTTTTTTTCTGTTTTCTACTTGCTTGGTAGAGTTTTCTGCACCCCTTTATTTTGAGCTTATTGATGTCATTGCATTTCAGATAGGCCTCTTGAAAACAGTATACCATGGGGTCTTGATTTTTTTTTTTTTTTCTTTATCAAGCTGCCACTCTGTACCTTATCATTGGAGGATTTAGCCCATTTATACTCAAGGTTAGTATTGATATGTGTGAATTTGATCCTGCCATCATGTTGTTAGCTGGTTCTTTTGCAGACTTATTTGTGTTGTTGCATCATAGCTTCACTGGTCTGTGTATTAAATGTATTTTTCCAGTGTTTGGTAATGATCTTTCTTTTCCATATTTAGTGCATCTTTCAGGAGCTCTTATAAGGTGGGTCTGGTGGTAACACATTCCTTCAGCATTTGTTTGTCTGAAAATAATCTTATTTCTCCCTCACTTATGAAGCTTAGTTTGGTTGGATATGAAATTCTGAGTTGGAATTTCTTTTCTTTAACAATGTTAAATGTATGTCCCCAATCTCTTCTGGCTTGTAAGGTTTCAGCTGAGAAGTCTACTGTTAGTCTGATGGGATTCTTTTTGTAGGTGACCTGTCCTTTCTCTCTAGATGCCTTTAACATTTTTGTTTGTTTAAAAAAATAAGAAAGAGAAAGAAAGAAGAAAGAGAGAGAGAGAGAAAGAAAGAGACAAAGAGAGAGAGAGAAAGAAAGAAAGAAAGAGAAAGAAAGAAAGAAAGAAAGAGAAAGAAAGAAAAGAAAGAAAAGAAAAGAAAAGAAAAGAAAAGAAAAGAAAAGAAAAGAAAAGAAAGACACCAGCCAAATTAAATTTAAGTGTTTAACTGAAGAATGAATGGGTTGCAAATTGGGCAGCTCCCAGTGTCACAGCAGACTCAGGGAGACTAATGCAGCCACATGCTGGAGGAAGATTTATAGACCAAGAAAAAAAGGGGGGAAGTGACATACAAAAATGGAAAATGAGGCACAGAATGGCTGGATTGGTTACAACTCTGTGTTTGCCTTATTTGGGCACAGTTTGAACATTTGACAGTGTATGAATGGTTGATGAATGGCTGCTGTAATCAGCCAACACCCAGCCACTGTTACAGGTGCACATTCTCAAGTTAGGTTCTCAGTTTTGTCTACCTATTAAGTTAGGTTTGAGTCCACAGGGACTCAAATATAAAGGTTTGGAGTCTTTCTCAGGCCTTGTTGAGTTCACTTCAACAACATTTTTCTTTCATTTTAACCTTGGATAATCTGATGATTATGTGTGTTGGGAATGATCTTCTTATGAAGTATTTTGTGGGAGTTCTTTGTGTTTTCTGAATTTGGATACAGATCTCTCTTAACTAATTTGGGAAAGTGCTCGTGGATGATATCCTAAAATATGTTTTCCAAGTTGCTTCCATTCTCCTCATCTCTTTCAGGAAAGTCAGTGAGTCACAGATTTGGTGTCTTTACATAATTCCGCATTTCACAGAAGTTTTGTCTGTTCCTTTTAATTATTTTCTTTTTATTCTCATCTGACTATCATATTTTAGAAAGCCAGTCTTTAAGCTCTGAGATTCTTTCCTCAGCTTGGGCGATTCCACATTAATACTTGGGATTGCACTGTGACATTTTTGTAGAGTGTTTCTGAGCTCTGTCAAGTTGGTTACATTCTTTTCTATAGTGACTATATTGTCTGTCAGCTCCTTTATCTTTTTATTGTGACTCTTAGCTTCCTTAGGTTGGGTTTGAACATTCTCCTGGAACTCAGTGATCTTCATTTCTATCCATATTGTGAATTCCATCTCTGTCATTTCAGTCATCTCAGCCCAGTTTAGAACCTTTGCTGGAGAACTAGTGCTACTGTTTGTAGGAAAGGAGACACTGACTTTTTGTTGTCGGAGTTCTTACACTGGTTCTTTTCATCTTTGTGGGCTAATGTTTCTCAATCTTCGAAGTCGGAATTCCTTGAATATTTTTTGTTTGTTTGTTTTTAAACTATTTGATGACTTTGGGGATTTGACTGTGGCATAAGGTGAGTTCAGATGACTGGCTTTATTTCTGGAAGAATTTAGGAGGCCAAAGCTCAGCTTAGGAACCATTACATGTGTACTCTATCTCTGGAGAACTGGTTTTGGGCCCCTGCTTTGACCTCTGGCTCCTCAATTTAGGAACTTCCCGTGCTAGGAAAGTCATGGCACTTTTGGACTGGTGGGCACAACATTCCAAAAGTAGTGCCAGCCAAAGCACTTTGTAGGGCAGTGGCCTCAGAATCTACCCACATTTGCATGTGCCAGTTGCAGCTGCAGCTACAACATGATGGGATACACACTCATTGGTTGTGGCAAGGCACTAGCAGGTGCTGGCAGCTGGCTTCCATTTGGGCATTTGTGGCAAGAATATGGCTCAGCAAGGGCAGAGGGGCTCCCCTGAGGGTGGCAGTGTTTGTCTCTCTGTGCATGTTGTTGTAGGTTGCAGTGGCCACTCAGGGTGAGGGTTGTCTGCTTTTATCCACGCCTCGTATCGTGCTAGTGGCAATTTCAGCACAGGGGTGGGGTGCTGCTGGTTATGGATTTGATGGCGTCTGACAACAATGGCAGTGCAGCAAGGAGAGGGGTATGGATGCACTCACTCAGGCAGCAGTGACATGGCAGGGTGCACATTCACATCCATGTTGGTGGAGAAGGAAATGTCAGGTCTTCGATGCACACACGCACCAGCAAAGTGATGTGGGAGGTGGCTGTGGGCCAGTGCATGTGGCATAGGGAGGCTGAAGTGGGAGAAGGGAGCTGGTGGGTCCCTTGCAGCTGTTCTGCTGGAGCACTCTGCCCATCAGGCATGATCTGCTAGTCCAGGAGCTATGATGTAGGCACAGGAAGCACTTGGGGGCTGCACTGCAAGAAGCTGAGATCTTGCTGGGGCCCTGGGAGATGCCAGCAGACTGAGAGATGCTCAAGTTTAAGTTTTACTGGCCTGGTCTGATGGGCAAGATCATCCTGCTGAGTTCAAGTCTGATACATTTTTAGGGCTAAAGTCTCCTATGGGAGCAAGTCTAGCCTAGGGAGATGGTGACCTCTGCCATGCTCCACTACGGGCACCCCAACATCAAACACTCTGGTCTCTGCTGCAGCTGGAGTTTTGCCTCTGCCACTTCTCTAAGCAGCTGTCCCTGAGAATTCAATTGTATATGGTGGTCAAGTGGTTTCCACTTGTTAGGACTCCAGAGGCCCATGGTGAGAGCAGGTTGCTTCTTGCCTGCTCAACTCACCCCTGTCCCAGGAGTTGCTGTGGGCCAGGAATGAGTCATGGTGTGTGATAGCCTAATGCATGGTTCCCAGTTTCCTCCCACTTCAGCCCAGCATCTTTGTCATCCCTCTGTTTGCTCTCAATGCCTTCCCTCTGAAGATCTGCTAGGGGCGCAGCAGTCTTCCCGATGCCCAGTTTCTCCGTGGGAGATGTTCCTTCCGGCTGCATCCAGTCAACCATTTTGCCCGCTCTAACAATTACACTTTCATATGCTGGAATGCATGCTTATGTTCATGTACCAGTTATCAGGACATGTAAGTAAAATATATTTTAATTGACATACATTCAAAACAAATTATAATTTCTATATGAAGCATGATATAGGCAGCTTTAAGTGAATTTCTTAAATTGCTAAAATTTATACTAACCAGATTTTGTAATGTATAATTCAAAACATAATAAAGTCACGTTTAAAAGCTATATATAAAATAAAATTGTAACAATTGTTTTTTAACTGAGGCTTGAGAAATTCCATTTAATCATTTATTTTTTAATTTTTTTATTGAGAAGTAAAAGCTATGTTTATGGCTATAACACGATGTTTTAATGTATGTTTACATTGTGAAATGGATAAATCAAGCTAATTAAAATATACGTTACTCATATAAAAAGTTAAATGAGGGAATTTTTAATGATCACAAAATATTATAGAATATATTATGTATTAATATATTTCTCCAGTGTTTTTAAAATGGGATGTGAATATATTTAAACGTCCAAAAGAATGCAATTGTGGGCCGGGCGCGGTGGCTCAAGCCTGTAATCCCCAGCACTTTGGGAGGCCGAGACGGGCGGATCACGAGGTCAGGAGATCGAGACCATCCTGGCTAACACGGTGAAACCCCGTCTCTACTAA
>NW_016806995.1:2636924-2649290 GCF_001698545.2 Rhinopithecus bieti
CTTTGATTTAAACTGAGTTTCTTTCTTTGATTTATGCTACTTAAATAAATCTTTATTTTTAATACACATATTTATTAATATATCTATTACTTTATTTCAAGTATTTCATTCTTTATTTTAGAAGTTTTAGCTATTGACTTCCCTAAAAATTTCTGCACAGATCTGTAGTTTGTTACTCTGAAACTCCGGGTGTAGAACCTGTTCTTCATATATGACTTCTTTCATGGTTACATAAAAAGTATGAAAACAGTTATATATGCTTTTGGAATTAAGAAAATGAGATTGAGATGGTCTTAGAGAAAGTGTCCTCAGCATCATTGGTTATTAATGGTATCACTGACGATTGTTATGAACATCCTATGCCTTGAGCAGCTATGGAGCTTTTAGTTTAAGCCAGTCAAAACCATGTGTCTTTGGACAACATCTTAATGTAGGAAAGTGAACTTCTTATCACAGTTTGACATTCATGAGAAATATCTGGTAACCATAAATCATAATGACTGACCATATGTCCAGTTATTTCTTCAAAATTTGCTTTATAGTTTCTGAAGCATGAAAACAAGAAATCTGGAGTTCAGTAAATCATGGGTATAATAATATAGATAGCAATTTAAATCCCACAAAATTGTATATTCAGAGAAAAGTGGGAGAATTAAATTTAAGGTTTCTGTTTAAAATGAGCAGAGTTAAATGTTTTTTTAAAGCCCTTATAGTTCACTGTTTATAGATATTTCTTTAGCCAAGAGTCCACTCTGTAGCAGAGATTTCTAGTTATGAAAGTTCTAAAACAAGAATAAAATGAAAAAAAAAAGAATAGGACAAAATATATATTTTAGACTCCAAATCTCTTCTGACATAATTCTGCCAGCATGCTGCAAGACTAAAATGTCGAGAGGAAAAGACACGGTGTTATCTCCTTTTCAGAAAAGTTACCATTTCTTTGTATTTCATACAAATACATTTTTGATTATATAATAACAGCCAGTGCTGTTCCTTAGAGCTAGCTTTTCTAGAAAGTCTCTATTCATTAAACAAAAATATTTTAAAACCATGCTAGGTGCATACAGGTGTGTAGTGTGCTTGCTAGTAGCAGATGCAGCCCTTAAAAATGGCATATCCACAATAAACTGCAGTTGGAAAGGCAGAGTGGTAACATATAACACATTTACCTGGGATTTATTTTCACATATAAAGTAAGTAATACATAAATAGTATTTTCACATATAAAGTAGCAACAGTGTCACCAGACCCTCAAACTTAAAGGATCCTCATAGAGATTGTGAGGAACAGCATCAGGCAGTGTGGTCTCTTTTCATATTGGAAAACAGTATATTTTAGCTCTGCCGTATTTGTAGGACTTAGTTGCATATTCAGAATCCCTTTAAAGATGTGAAGAATTCTCTTGATTTTTCTTTCTATTACAGTTCCCCCATCAAACAACCCCACATAGCTGAGGCCCAAAGGAATCTGAGTCTTTATGTCAAGATTAACTTGTGCTCATCCAGAAAGTAGAACGACAGGGCAGGCTTTGAAATAGTCTTTCAGGAGTTATTACATGTTGATACTGGTTTCCTGGAGGCACAAGCTCACGAGGAAAAGTCATTGGTGTTTGATGGTTTTATAAGTGACACCGAGCTCTAATTTGAATGAGCCAGAGGTAGAATATCAACTCGCTCTAGGTACATCAGATGTGCAGACATGAACCCACCACAACTGTCAGCAGAACAGTGAAGAGGGCCTTCTGACTCACCAACAGTGCTTTGCTGGCATGCATTGTACTACAGACATCATCCAAATTTTGGTAAGAATGATAGAATCACTAGGAACTCCCTACCCCTGCTTGCGTTTAACAAGTATTGCAGAACGATTTTCAGTTAGTTCCTACCACAAAAGCCCTCTCACTAGTAAAGATGCATTCCAGGAAAGAGAGTTTAGAAGGATGAAGGGTGCGACACCATTAAAGTGTGGTGCAAAATACATGTTTGTAGTCTCCAAGGCTGTCAGATGAAAGACTTTGAGTTAAATTTCCATTAAGGCAGAGCTTGGTAACACCATTATCTGAGAGAGCCATTTAGATGATGTGATCTGAAATAGTAGAGCCGAATGCAATTCAAGCAGAAGAAATGTGCTCTCTGCAGTGTGCAACAGCCACAAGCTGGGCTGCGTTCCTCCAGCAGAGGCAAGTGGCTTGGCTGAAGAATGGACTTAATGTGCAAATTGGGTGTGCTGATCAGAGATAGAACTCTTTAGCTGGCTCATTCCTCAGCACAGTAATATAGTCTTAGAAAAAGCATCACTTCAGTTTGGAACAAAACTAAAAGTTTTTGTGTTTGCAGTGTTTTCACACTGTGATGTTGAGTCTCTCCCTGTCTCACTGAATTCTGCTTCTTACGGTCTTCATTGCAAAAAAGGAAAACAACAAAAACAATTCCACATATGATTTATAGTGGTTACGAATCTTTTTAGCACATTGTGATATGCTCAATTTTATTCTAGCAGCTTGTAAATAAATAAATGAATATACAAATGGAGAAATGAGTGAATGAGTGAATGAAAATATCCCAAATATTTTGATGTTGCTGTTCACCTGCCCTAAATCTCAAGGTCTGACCTGAAAGGTTTGTGCATTTTCCCAAAGCACCTAATGTTTCCCTCGCAACAGAATCCAGAGAAGGGCATTTGCCTGTAGCAAATGCTAAATCAATATGCTCTGACTCATTTTTATAATCCTCATTGTCTTCCTTTATGCATCTTATTTTCAGTTGTATCTTTAAGGTAGTTTTTCTTCTATGCTCCAATAAGAACATCCTATATAACCCATCACCACTTTCTTAACACTTTCCCCAATGCACTGTAACCATGGGTTTCTTTGTTCCTTTTTCTACTAGAATTAAAAAATTCAGAGGTCAGAGATTATTTATTTTTGTACATTTTGACTGTCATATAAAAGATGCCCAGTAAATATTTCTTGAATGAAATTTGAAAGACAAGTCTAAGCATAGATGGATAATAGCTTGACTGGGAACTCGAAATTTCAGAGTGGATTTGTTTTGTTCATTGACAAGAAGAGCAATGGGCTGTACCACTTAATTAATCAGTATAGATTTATTACTGTGCATGCTCTACAGAGACTAGCAACAGGCTGAGCCCCAGGTGCAGGGCAATGAGTTGGCAGATTTTCTCCTGCTCCCATGTTAGCCCATCATCCTTCTTATCCCAAAAGGGAGGCTAATAAATTATGATAGTATGACAGCGACTTCTGCCTACTGTTAAGCATGTCAAAAGTTGTTATATCATAGCTCTATTGAATAAAAACCTCTGTAGTTTTAAAACATTATAAAACATGAATGAACACACACTTTTATGCATTATTTTGTATAAGCAGAGCTGTTTTAACTGTGGAAGGGAATGTGATATGAGTGACTCAAAAATAAAATCTTATATCAAAATAGCTCCCTCAGTGACCCTATCTAAAACTGTGACCTAAATACTCAACTGAAGTTAGAAAAATAAAGTTTAAATGCAAGTGATACAAGAAAGAGCTAATGATGTGAGACATTATCAGTCCCAACTATCTAAGCTTAAATTATGAACAAAGACGTGCGAGGTTGAAAGGGATATTAGAGATGACAACACTGCAATATGAACAAGTAGAATTATATTTTTCATTGCCACACAATATTGAGGGACAGATAAGACTACAACACAAATATGTTGATACCTAATAAAAAAATTATCCAAGCTAAGCACAAACACAGGATAGTATAAGATAATGTATATGGGATGTAGAAACAGAATGTCCTAGCTCTTGTGCTAGGTGGCTCATTTACTACCTGTATGACATAAAATCTCTGAGCCATAGTTTTCTCACCTATACTGTAAAGATATATTCAACTTCAAAATATGTATAAATATTAAATAAGATAATTTATATGAATGAATTTTTATAAATGGGAAAGCATACATCTACATATGTACATGCATGTATGTATATATATACGTGTGTGTATAATTCAGAAATCATAAAAACATATATATGTGTGTGCATGTATATGTATATACATATATACATACATATATGCATGTGCATGTATATGCATGTATATATATACACATACACACATATATAAGTACTATAATTTCTGAATTATACATACATATATACAAACATATATGTGTGTACATACATACAAATTGTATGGAAATATATGTATGTATATACATACACTCACACACATATATATGGTATTATAATTTCTGAAGCCAAATTTTATGAAACCAGTTGTTCTCTTCTTAAAAATTTGCCTTCAGTGTCTTTTAAAAAAATATATATAACATTCTATTTATTTAACAAATTCCTTCATAAACATGAATTTCAGTGATTTGCTAAGTTACTTATTATTAATAAGTCCCATATCCTTCCTCTGTAAAAATTTAATTATATTTTCTCTTTCAGTATTCAATATTGTTTGGCTGTGTACCCACCCAAATCTCATCTTGAATTGTGGTTCCCAAAATCCCCATGTGTCATAGGAGGGACCTAGAGAAAAGTAATTTAATCATGGGTGAGGTTATCCTCATAGTGTTCTCATGATAGTGAGTTCTCATGAGATATGATGGCTTTATAAGGAACTTTTGCCCCTTTTTCTTAGTATTTCTCTCTCCTGCCGCCATGTAATGAAGGATATGTTTGCTTCCCCTTCCACCAGGATTGTAAGTTTCCTGAGGCCTCCCTAACCATGCTGAACTGTGTGTCAGCTAAGCCTCTTTCCTTTATAAATTACCAAGTCTGGGGTACGTCTTTATTAGCAGCATGAGAAAAGATTAATGCAGTATTTTTATAAGAATTAAATAATATTGTGCACAAAAAAATATACCTAGGATTTGTCTAGTGTATAGTAATAGCTAACCAAATATTAGGCTTCTTTCTATTCCCTTCCTTTTGTTTTTGAATTTGTGGCTGTTGATTTTCATTGTGGTGATTGCCTCAAGTTCTTTCCAACTTTCAGCATGATTATTTTGTATAGCTCAGAGAGGAAGTATTTATCCCATCTTATGGGTATTTGGTGTCTAAGGTCAAACTCCACATGGAGAAAGTAGTAATCAATCAGATGAATCTTAAGCAGTAAAGAAATATCAGTATAATGGGTTACTGAAGCCCCCTGTGCACAATGACCTGAACAGCATTTGGCCGTTCAGAAGTCCATCTAACTGCAATTAGAATAAAGACAGGGATAAGAATGATGGACAATCTTAACTGCTTCCGGCTGACAGAGTGTGCTGTTTTGGAAAAATAGCAGTCAGACTTCCCTCAGAGGCCCATCTAGGGGTCCCCATCAAAAGGGGTTCATTGTTTGAGGCTTCAGTTCCATGACCACTCGGTGTTCGATGGCCGGAAGGTGAGAAGAGATAAACTGGGTTGTTGAAAGACATGTATCAAATGAAACAAGGAGGTAAGGACAGCTAAAAAGTCCAGAGGCTGCTGATGTACCCAAGTAACTGGTAGCTATAGTTATGCTTGCTAAGATTTGGTTATATGGGGCTTGGCTTTGGTTAGCTCTCTTGATCTTACTTTCTGGCCTCCTTCCCCACTCCCCGCAAAAAACTCTCCTGATTATTGGCACCGTATTTAATCCCATCACTTGACCCTATTTACAGGACAATCGCCGAGAACTAGGATACCAATCCAGATTTGTACATTGCCCATCCCTTCTGTTTCTTGTGAGCTTCAGCCAAAAATCACTGATTGGTTCACAGGAATAAGCAGGGTTAGTTTAAAACGTAGGATAAAAATGTAAAAACAACAAATGAGTCTAGAATTTAACAACAAATGTGTCATAAGGTTAGAACGTAATATTTGTCTCTTCAGTGCTCATTTTTATTAAAAACACATACTGATAGAACTGGGTTGTTTGCAAAATAAACTTTAGTCTTATACTTGGCCTGGTTATTTGCATAAAGTGCAGCAAGACTATTTTTAGGTAGGCTTTTAAAATTGGCTTTGATGGAACTTTGTTCCTCAAGGAATCTCAGAGAGAACTTCTTAAAGCCAAGCCCAGACATGGGTCTATACCTGCAAATACCTATAAGTTGTGTGAACTCTTCTCAAGGTCCCAAGAATATGTGGTTCCCAGGCCTGTTAGAAAGTGACATTCTTAACTCACTGCCAGTTAGGAAACCTGTACAGGTACTGTGTAGACAAAGTATGAGGCCAGTTTTCCAAAGGGACTTTTATTAGCTCTGCAAGTTGAGCTTGACACCTTAAAGTGAAGCAAACTCTTCCAGTCAAAGTCTTGATAAAGCAAATAGTTTCTTTAATTGGGTACTGTTGCAAAAGAAAATGGATTCTTATTGCACTGAGTCAAATAACCATATTGCCATAAGTTAAGAATACTCACAGATAGTTTACAAATTCTAGAGGAACCAGACAGAGAGAAACAAACATGCTCAAAATTTTGTTCACAGGAGTCCACCTTACTCAATTATTAAAGACTGTAAATAGCTCAAAATAAAAGTTTCTTTGACTCTGAAAGACAAAACCAACATCAGAAATGTTTTAAGAAAACGTTAAAAAAGATTACTTCAGTTTTCTATTAGTTGATTGCTCTTGATAATTGTGAATATATCAGCTCCTCGTGAGTCTTGTATGTTTTTCCTTCATTCCAATGCCACAATCTCCAAAGTCGTCAGAAACCTGCATTCAAGAGCCCCTGTCAAAATACTATAGTTGATTGTAAACCATCTTTTGAAGAGGATCAAAGCAAGACAATTGTCTATAAATAAGAAAATATCCAGAGTAGTTACAATTGAATACATGATTGACAGAGTAATTTGGTTATGTCTGTGGATTATAATAACATAACACCCTTAATTATGATTAATAGCATACATTCAGACCTGAGAAATTTCATACAATTTTGGAATATATACTACTATTATTCACTAAAATATAACCTGAAGAAGATTAAACATCAATTTTGGCAATCCCACAAACCTACACATTTCAGATAATCCTGTTTACCTCTCTTCTGGATGCTCCAGGGGCCTTTTGTAGCATCCAAAAGGTAGCGGTCATGAAAGACAATGTTGTGGCTGAAATTTTATTTGGTGGAGACTGTTAGATATGCTAGTGGATTAAAACACTTGATTTTATGAAATAGAATTCCAGATTGCCATAAGATTTTTATTGTGCCAAAATCCAAAATGGCTCAAACATTTTAAAACAAGGGAAAAATGTTTTCTCATTAGCAGGAAATACTTAGCTTTCCAAACAATTTGTCTCCTGTCTTCTCTTTCTTTTCCTTGGCAGGGTATCCCCAAGGCAAGTGGAAATCTTTCATTATCTTATACTATTACATGACAATCTTGTAGAAGGGAGAGAAATCCAAATTTTACTCTTACATTTGCTTAATATCAACTGTAATTTTCTTTTTTTTTTTCCTTTTTTTTTTTAGATGGAATCTCACTCTGTCACCAGGCTGGAGTGCAGTGGTGCAATCTCAGTCTCTGCAACCTTCGACTTCCTGGTTCAAGTGATTCTCTTGCCTCAGCCTCCCAAGTATCTGCGACTACAGGCATGTGCCACCACGCCCAGCTAATTTTTGCATTTTTAGTAGAGACAGTATTTCACCATGTTAGCCAGGATGGTCTCAATCTCCTGATCTTGTGATCTGCCCACCTCGGCCTCCCAAAGTGCTGGGATTGCAGGTGTGATCAACCACGCCTGGCCCATCAACCCTAATTTTCAGGTAAAACCTTATAGAAAATTCTATCCAATCTTAACCAGTTTGACCATGAGGAAAGATTCTTATCAATCTTTTATAACGCTTTACAAATTTTACTAAAGAGTAGATTAATGCCTTAAGGAAATCTTCGGCTCTTATTTCCGTGCTCAATTTACAGAAAAAACGTATAATACCCTTTTTAATTTAGTAATTGTTAACACACATAGTTTTTGTGCAAGATTAAATTTAGAAACCTTCCATAAGTTACTTAAACCTTTAGCTTTATCTTATCTGATTTAAAACAACCCTTTAACCCTAGGCAAAAATTTACATTTCCATGCCTTCTTATAATCTTTTTTTCTAAACGCATATTTTATTCTTACACATTTTGCATGTAAATCTATTTTCAGTGGTCTCCATTACATGTTACAGTAGTACCTCTTAGTAATTTTTTAACTTTAATGTAAAATCTGGTAAGTTATTTTAATTACTCACTAGGTGCCAATAAAGTTTGACTGCTTCCAGCATAGCCAAGGGAGTGGTTAATTCTATATATCCCCAGGCCTTACCAATTGTGAAGCAGGAAGGTGAAACAATTCTCAACAGCTAAAGATTATTTATAACCTTAAAATATTTTTTTATTTTATAACCTTAAAATATTTAGTAAGCCTAGTACCTAACCCATATAATTTAGGCCACCAACTTACATTGTAATGACATTTGTGTTTTACAAATAATCTTTAAAACTCTTTTATTTCTCAAAGATTAAAGTCATATGAACTAAAAGCATGACAGCTTATACTTTTCCTCAAAATATTTCATCTAAGCACTTATTTTTCTTTAGGTCAGTTAATAAGAACTCTTTTTTATAGACATTACACACAACACATATGTAACTACACAGACAGAAGAAGATACAGTAGTTATAAAATTCTTCATTTGTCAATCTTCTAATAGGATTATTGGTCTCTGGGTGGGGCTCTTTAGGAGCAGGGCTAGGAGATAATGCAGTTTCTAGGGCCTAATAAACAGGCATAGTTGGAAGAAAAAAACAGATTTTGAGAGAGGTCTATCCGCCTCTAATTCCTGGGGTTCCATGAAGAAAACAGAGATCTCTCCCAAAATGGAATTCATGGCACCTTTTGTGTTTTTCCCAAGGAGTCCTGGGGCATTAGAAGTTATCTTAATGCATTCTCCTGAATGCATTAAGAGTGGAAAGCCAAAATGGAGAAAAGTAATTTAATCTACTGAGAAAAGAAAAAAAAAAAAAAAAAAAAAAAGGTTTTCCAGCAGAGCAAAATCCAAGAAGAGAAAAGCATGAAGTCCTTTCAAATATACCTGTAACTTGAATATCCACTTTTAATTAAGCTGAGCACTCTTTAAGGAAGTCCTTTTCAATCCCATATTACCCAACTTTAGTTATGCCAAGCAGCCACTATTTCTGGCTTTCGAATTTTAGCAGCAATAACCTTACAAGTGAAACCAACAAGCTTCAAGAAACACAAAGCACGCCAGATTGTCAACAGCTTAAGACCAACTCCATAAATCCTTTTTCAATAATCAAAACTTTACAGAGAATATAAACAGTGCTTCTTATCATTCCTTTTACCACTTTGCACAAGGAGAGAGAGGTTAAAATTTTGACTGGTAAAAAAGTATTTTACCCAGTAGCGGGCATGCCATGCTTCCCTCAAGATCAATTCTAAGCCAACTAGTTTAAGGTTTCAGATATTAACTTTTCTCAGTTTGAAGGATGCATCCAAGGGGAGTGCCCCTTGGTACGGGAACACAATTAGCCATCTGTGAAGAGAGGACAAAGGAGGAAAAGGCATTTCTTTTCAAAGAAGCCCTAGGGGTTCAGGATACATTCAAAAGAGGAACAGACTGAAGATTAGTAAGTACTCAGAAAAAGGGGAACCAGGCATCCCTGGGATATGTGAGGGATAGAAAGAAAAAGTGTTGTCTTTCCTTCTTTTGTCCTTATATCCCCGAGTCCTGGCAACCTTGACAGGGTTTCACATGCCACTTTCACCCATGGTAACGGGGGTCTGAGGGTTGGGATTATCCGTTCTTACCTACATGGTGCCTTTCCCTCTGCTGCCAGTAGCCTTTGAGTTTCCGAGACCTCATTTATGCCATGGATACTAACAAGACCTTTGCGCATGAAACAGGAGGCTTGGGTTAATTGGCAGAAATTAAGCATGCTTACCTGTGCTCTGTGCTGCACCTTTTAACTTTCATTGATATTCTGCTTCTGGATCCCTCAGATCCAGGTTTTGTTTGTTTGATTGTTTCTTTTTCTCCCCTAGGGCTTCAACCCAAAGCTTGGAATTGAGTTTGGGATGAAAGAACTGCCTCAGGGGGAGCATGGACTCATCAAGCCCCAGGTTTCGCTCATCTGACTGACTGTTGCCTTATTATCATAAGTTGAATGCTAAGGTGAAGCTGTGGAACTGGGTCTTTCTCAAACAAGGAAGGGAAAATAGCTGTCCTATGAATTGGGGTCCTGGTCTAATAAGATGCCTTCCAAAAGAAAAAACCCCTGGGATACAGAACCCCTCTACTCACAGGGCTCTTTTATTAGGTTGGTGCAAAAGCAACTGCAGTCCCCGCCATTCTAAGTAATGGAAAAACCACAACTACTTTCTCACCAACTCACCAATTCCTGATTTGGTAGAGGAAAAGAAAACATCAACAGCTTAAATACAGGGCTGTGCTAACTGCTGATAGGTTGGGGAAAAGAAACAAAATTTAAAAAGCTCTCAACAAAAATAGGGGTCCTGCACACGTTTTCCAGCTCACAAAACTGAGTATCAGGCAACCATGCATGAGCTAAGGAGGACAGGCTCCTCCCCAGCATAAGGCACAGGTTTCTGGTGGCTCCACCCCATTCTTGCATGCACATGTGGACCCTTAGTGTTAGCCACTCCACATTGATTTATTTCCCTTACTGCATATGTGTTAAGGGATGGAATTTTTCATCATGGGCATGTTTAAGTAAGCCCCTGTACACCATGACTAGATGGCATTTGACTGTCTCCTGCCTCTATCAATAGCACAAGAGACTTTAGTTCAGGGTAGAAACTGTTGTACATTATGTGGTCATTGACTTATCCAGATACAAAGGAGCTGAAAAATGTTTTCCTGAGTCTACTGGGACAATCAAACTATGTAAGAAACATACAACATTGTATCTGCCAGAAACTGCCTTTACTGTAACTAAAGATTATTTTATAGTAACTATTTTGTAGTGGACCACATAGTTGAAAGAGCTCTGAGAAATGTTATTTTTTTAATGCAGCCAAGAAGGAAGGGGAACTATTTAATGAACACACTGTGTTGTGTCCCCAAAGTAGTGGACACAGCAAGGATTTCCCTTTCTGAGAAACTAGCTACTCATAAAGATAACACCAGAAATTAAGTACAAGTAAATATACTTCTGCCAGCTATGAAGAAAGAGAGATTGCATTAGGACAGGCAACCAGCAGTACCTGATAATAAAAGCAATACTAAATTTTTGGTATTCCTGAATAAGCTGTGCTATTTCATTTCTGCCACATTTGATATACACTATGTTGTTTATTTGGAATGTCACTCCCTTCTTTGCTGACTGGCAAGTCCTCAATCACCCTTCAAAATCTAGTTCATCCATCAGAACCTCTATTAAGACCTACCTCCCTAAAATACACAGTGCGTCTACCAACTTTACCATTCACTTCACATTAAATTTTATTATATTGTTTGGTTTTCTGGATCTTCTTATCTGCCCTGAGCAAACAATTTTTTCCATTTATTTGTTCCCTCTCCTTTGAACTTTTAGTACTAGCATAGGTCTCGGCATGTAACAGATGCGCAATTAATATCTGTTTCTCTTTTAAATTTTATTTGAGATTACTGACCAACTTTCCCTTTCAAACCATTGGTCCAAATAAACATAAAAGAACATTTTATAAAAGGACTATAAATAATGTCCTTTCTGGAAAAAATCTCTACCACATGAATTAAGATGATTAGAGGATATGTGCCTCTTGTATTTAGACAGAAAAGAAAAGACAGCATTGTCGCAGGAAATAATGGAAGATTAGGGAATGACTGAGCCAAGGTGAATTTTGAAAACATAATTTTCAGTTGAATTGTAAATTTAGCTACCACTTACACAAAAACAGAAAGGACAAAAGAATCATTGTGACATATTCTACAAGCCTACTTAATATGTTACAGTTTGCAACAAGCTTCTCTTCTTATTTTTGAGAGTTTTGGATTTTTTGTCCTCAGATCATTAGTTGTTTATATTAATCTTAAACCCTTTTGATAGTACACAAAATTTTAAAAAATCAGCATGTTGTGTTTGTGAATTCCTGAGAAACGATAACCTTCTGGAAAAAAAAAGATGGGTTAGAAATATGGCATATAATTCCTAATTACTTACCCCTGGTTTGATACTGTGCAGGTAATGAGAAGTCAGCTTTTAAAAGTAATTATACTTATTTGATCTATGTAAAATAATGGAACAGTTGAAAACTCTATTTTATTTTCTTAGAATAATATTGTTTATGTTTTTGTTGGACTGAAGTGTCACTTGTGCTGTTCAAATTAATTCTGAGTGCTACATTAGGTGTTTTGGGCGTGATTTAAGGATGAA
>NW_016806995.1:2649512-2657148 GCF_001698545.2 Rhinopithecus bieti
TATATATATATATTTATTTTGCTAGGGACAAAAAACAATGAAAAATGATAGGCGGTAACACTTAAGATGAAAGTTACTAGTGATAGGTATTTTTTTTTCCCCTCTGGTTTCCAAAAACCAACTGTAAACTGACCATGTTATTTACTGTTGCTATGTTTTCCCTCAATTTTTTACATTGGATCCACAAATCACCCAAAACAGAGTTGTTGTCATCATTCTCTGCATCAAATTACACTGAGAAGAAAATATACCAAACGAGAACACTAATCTATGACCACAGTTTGCTTTTACATGTTGCCATTTATTCTTATCTTGTAACATGGAATACAGAATATTGCCTTGTAGTTTTCTGTGGTAAATTCATATTATCAACATATATTATTGATCCTCACCCTCACCCATCCTTGGGCTTTATCACAGTTCTAAATTTTAGTTCAGATTCCTTTTATCTTTCTTTCTGGCTTGCTTTTTCTTTTTCTTTTTTCTTTTTTTTCTTTTCTTTTTTTTTTTTTTTTTGCTTTTTTGTTCACTTAAAATCAGTGTTTTATTGACTTACTTTAACACTTGTTTGCCTTCCCAAACCAAGGCCTGCTTTGCTTAGAACTAACTCCTGGTTCTCATCTTGTCCTGAGTCAGTTACTCATAGCTTCATTATGGGTCCAGTGATTTCTGTGGCATAGGTTCTTTGTTGGAGTACCTGTTTTTGAACTTGAGTACAGTAGCAGTACTCATACCTTCCAATCACTAACCCCCAACACAATGATCAAAAGTCTTTTGACTTTTAAACTTTCCTAAATATTCAAAATTCTTATGCTGATTAACCTACTGCAAAACAAAATTTGTCGATTACTTTCTTAAAATAAGACCGTAGAAATTAATTTTGTGGTCAAAGATACATAATTTTGGGACTTCCATGTACATTAGACAGTTGCCATTCAGAAAGGTTACGTTCACCTGCTCATCTGTATTTTCATCCCTCTTTTCTTTTTATGACTTTTCCATTTAAATGTATTTTTACAATATTGGATATTACTTTTCTAAGAACGTAGATATATCACAAAGAAAATGATGTAACTATATTAGTAACACTCAAAATAATTTTAAGAAAAAATTATTACTTCACAGGATATTAGTAATAAAAGACAACAACTTTAATTTACAGGTAAGTTACAAAAGTCATATATTTGTATTTGTTTAGTATTATACATTTGAAATTGATAAAGTTGAAATTGATTAACTGGTTTACAAGGGGAATATTAACAGTTCATCATTAGTATATTGAGGAATTTTATTGTGTTAACTATCAGGTATTTTCAACATAGTATTTGATGCATAAAATAATATATGTAATATCCATTTGTTAATAAACTGAAAATATCATATAAATTAAGAAAACACCAATCAGTCAAAGACATAATTAGTAACCTATATTTTATTCTACCTATTACTACAGTCAATTTGTAACTGTTATTTTTATTGGAGTCAGAGTTAATATGTTCTATTTGGTGCCTGGATGAATAAACTCTCAGCCACAGTTTACCTTCATATTTGAGTGAATACAATAAGTATTTATCTGACTGCCCAAAGTGATTACCTTGCCAGCCCTGCCATTGTATACAGTCATTGCCAGCAAGATCTTAACTGCACCCAAAGCCATTAGCTACTTGGGGGCAAAAGAGTAGGATGAAAGGAGGGCTTGCAAACAACTGAGTAATAAAAAAGAGAGTTTGTACACTCTATAGCTGGCACTGTCATTACCACAAATGGTAGAATAAAGTCAGGAGAAGTCATGATTAAGAGCAGGAACCAAGGTTCAGCACAATAAGGCAAACTTCAGATAGTCATCTTAGCCCTGGATGCCCTGGCCAACAATCCAACCTTCTATACATTTTTACACTCTGTTGCACCAATGCCAATAGTGCAGCTGTGTGGTCCAGGTGATGGCAGCAACAATTACTTACTCAAGGAAGCACCTTTTGGCTAATTGAACTCTAGGTATTTCTTGCCTCATAGACATCCAAAATATAAATCCAGATCATGCTTAAAGCCACAACACAAGGCTTCACAGATACTTCTAGTCTATTTTGAAATTCCAAACATTGTTGATAATGACTCAGAGACTCATTTTGTATCTCAAAATATACAAGGCTGAACTATTAAATAAGAAACTCATAGAATTTTCACCACCCTTTCCGCTTTCAGGCTATAGTCCTCATAGAGCACCATAATAATTATTTAATCAAGTTTAAATATCATTAAATGAAATATGGCTGATTAAATTCATCAAACATCAGGGAGGATTTATAGTAAACAATCCAACTCAATTTTTGATGTTTGAGTACTGACAGTGTCAAAGTACTACCATCTGGACAAGCTGATAAAAAGCTCGCACTCTTTTGGTGCCAGCAGTAAGTTATAACCATACAATCCTCTACCAGCCCCACCCAGCTCCTTATACCAACCCTTATACTAGCTCCACTCCTTAACTACAATAAAACACTGAATCCTCATCTTTATTACCCTACTTATTAAGACCTGCCTACCTACTGCAACACTCCCAATTCCCCTTTTCCTATTCTTCTTGTGAGAGGAGGAATCTTATTTATCATATATACTCTTTATTTTGTTCATTTTGTTAGATTTCAAGTTCAACTAAGCAGTGACATTTTGTTCTGCATCGTGTTGCTCAGTATGGTGTGTTCATTATGAAAATAATGCCTGGAATTCTATTGTGCATAGTCAGTGCTCAAAAAATGTCTGCTGAATGCGTCACCTTTATTATGTTTTTATTATTCACATCAACATATTTAATACTCATCGAAGCAAATTGAAGGCTGGCACCAGACAGAACTGCAGCTTGTACCACCCATTCCTACTCTCTGACAATGATATCTCTAGCCTGTCAATTTTCTGTACTGACAATTACAGGGTGGTCAGTCACATCATTCATTAGATCCTTTTACTATATTACCATCATAGATTCTTCAATATCAGGTCTCAATTTCAAAAATCTTACCTTTCCTTCCTAAGAGCCTCCAATTTTATTAGCTCATCATATTTTACATTTCTTAAATTGATTATGTTTCTGGATGACCTGAAATCAAATAACATTTTAAAAGACCTTTAAACAAATATTATTTCTGGATTATGAAATTATTTTTACCAATAAATTTAAAGTAGAATTAATAGAATTAATGCTATTTTGTCTATTTAAAGTAAGTTTATTTTAATCAATTTCACAATATGTATTATTGTTGCAAATTTTCTTTTCAAACAGAGAAAACTTTTTTTATTTTTTAATTTTTTGAGACTGAGTCTTGCTGCATCACCCAGGCTGTACTGCATTGGCATGATCTCGGCTCAGTGCAACCTCCATCTTCCGGGTTCAAGCAATTCTTGTGCCTCTGTATCCCAAGTAGCTGGGATTACAGGCCCCTGCCCCCACACAGGGATAATTTGTATAGTTTTATTAGAGACTGGGTTTCACCGTGTTGGCTAGGCTGGTCTCAAACTTCTGACCTCAAATGATCCAACCTCCTCCCAAAGTGCTGGGATTACAGACCTGAGCCACTGCACCCAGCCCAAACCCAGAGAAAACTTTGAAAAACTGTCTTCAAACAAATGGATTCAAATGTTCTCTGTGATTAAGGGTTTGATATAGACATTGTACATTATGATGTAAGAAAAATTACAATAGACAATCAATAAATAGGTCTCTAAGGATGAACACACACACACACACACACACACACACACACAATGTAGCAGGTTTTATCTATGACTTCAAAATAAGTATTTTAGTGTCATATCCTGAAAGGTATTAACTTTCCTTACTTTGATTCTATTTTTGAACCAACAATAAAAGTTAAATCTGAGTTCTTGTTTTGAAAATTGTACTAATATTACATCTATATTATTAACAATTACAAGTATTATATACTTCAACAACAAATAGTTCACTTTTTCTTTTTTAACTTTTATTTTAAGTTCAGGGGTACATGTGCAGGTTTGTTACATAGGTAAACTTGTATCATGGGGGTTTGTTGTATAGATTATTTCATCACTCAGGTATTAAGCCTAGTACCTATTAGTTCTTTTGTATGATTCTCTCCCTCTTCTCACCATACAGGCCCCAGTGTGTGTTATTCCCCTGTATGTGTCCATGTGTTCTCATCATTTAGCTCCACTTACAAATGAGAACACGCAGTATTTGGTTTTCTGTTCCTATGTTAGTTTGCTAAAGATAATGGCCTCCAGCTTCATCTATGTCCCTGCAAGTGACATGATCTCATTCTTTTTCATGAATACATAGCAGTTCCTTTTTCCTATGTCTTCTGCACTTCTCTAGAATTCCTTTTTGAATTTTATTATCTTACCTTCATTTTTTATTAAGAGAATTCTCTACTATCTAAAATCATCCAGTGATTTCCAAAGGACCCTTATTTTATGCTAGCAATCCCAAGTGAAATCTTGCTTATTAAAATCAAACATTTGTTCTCATCCTATATAGTCACAGCTTAACTATTACTTCTGCTTAGCATAGTGGCTCTCACTGTAATCCCAGCACTTTTGAAAGTCAAGGTAGGAGAACCGGATGAAGCCAGGAGTCTGAAACCAGCATGGACAACATAGTAACTCCTCAACTCTTCTAAAAATAATTTTAAAAAGAATTAGCTGGGTATGCTGGCATGTACCTGCAGGCCCAGCTACTCAGAAGGCTGAGGTGTGAGGATCAATTGGGCCTAGATGGGCCAGATGTTGAGGCTCCAGTGAGCCATGATTATGCCACTGCACTTCAGCTTACATGAAAGAGTGAGACAGTGTCTCATAAACAAAAAACAAAAACAAATAACGAAAACAACCATTAATTCTTTAATTAATTGATTAATTAATCAACCACTTCCATTACAACTAACTTCTAATGCCTCTCCAGTATCATTATATTTCAGAAATACAATGAACACATTAAATTTATTCTAATACAGTCACGTAATATAAGATAAAAAAGAAAGCATCATACAGGTTTTGGTTTAAGCCCTCTGATCGCCAAAAATTTTTGTTCCTGATTATGAAATGCAGATTGGTGAGAAGACTGACTATTAACAAAGAGTAAAGGTTATAAAACTGTGATTTTCAAAGGGTAATTTCTGGACCGGACAACATTAACATTATTTGGGAATTTGTTAGAAATGCAAATTTGGGCCCTCAATCTGGACTTACTCTCAGAATCTCTGATGTGAGATTCAGCTTTCTCTGTTTTAACAGATCATCCACATTCTTTTTATGAACATGTAATTTGGAGAACCACCACTGTAGAAAAAGACACATCTGAGTTAAAGTTATAGCATTCTTCAGGAATAAGTATTAAACTTCTTAATTGATATATGCAAACAAAAATGCTGACAATTCTTAAGACATTTCTAATATGACTTTACCAATAATTTTAAAATCAGACTATTTACTAAAGATTTTACTTTAGTCACGTGAACTTGAAAAGCCTTTGGGCTTATTATTTAATTTACCAGTACTGTTTAAATTTTATCCATTTCAGTACCTTGTGGCCAATACACATAACAAAATATACGTACGTACACATAAACCCACAAAAAAACAAAGATCCTATAGTTTTACTTCAGAATTCTAGCCATGAGATGTTAATACAAACTCGTCATTTTGCAACAGCAAAAGCAAAATGATTGGATCCAAACTGCAGTTTTTGGTTAAGTAGAAAAGTAACAGCAGATTAAAGCAGGCGAAAAGAAAATTGAGAAGTAGAGAGGTTGAGAACTCTGTGGTTGCAGGTTAACCTTCGGGCTCTGAATTTCTCCTTGATTTAATTTGTCTATCAGTTTAAAATGTGCACAAAAAGACCATAATATTTTCATGTTACAGAAGCACTTGCAAGTAAAGGCATCATAAAACCAATAGGATGCCTGACAGGGGTTATTCTCGTTGTCTTTTCTTATTCTTAGATTATTTATTTCTGACTTGTTTTTTCTTAAAAGGAAGAACTGAACTGTGGCCTAGGGTTTAGTGTAGTGGATTGAGGTGTGCTGATTGTGGGCAGGACTCCATAGTGTGTCACCACTGAGTCATTTCCACCCTTTTATGTTTGTCAATTTCTCTCTCCAAAGGTCTAACTGCTCCAAGAGGGCTCAAAACACAGGGGGACCAGCTCCTATATCTGTTTCCTGGATGAGCCTTTTTAAAACTAATGTTTTTAGGGATTCCCTTTAGATCCACTGCATGTTGCAATGAGTTAACACCACAGACACTCCCACTTGGCCACTAGTCACCCAAGGTGCCTTTCAGCTGAGAGAAACAAAATGCACTTTCTCTTTGGAACTGAGGAAACTCAGTCTCTCATTTATCGATAAAAATGACAATTCAGTTCCTCATGCAAATGTGCAGACAAGCCAACTGAGTTTAATTTGAGAAGAAAAATGCAGTGGAGAAGACCCTCTAGAACGCACCTCTGACCTGAAAACCAAACAGCATGTCAAAATTTGCCATAAGACTTAAAAGCTATAAACTCAACCCCCAACAGAATGATTTTTGGTTATGTAATTTTTGATAAATAAGATATTAATTATTGCTGGTTTAATGAAAACAGCTAAATCCTGAGTTATTTGTAAAATACCCATATATTTAGCCTTAAGTTTTCTACTTAGCTAAAACCCTTAAATTCATAGGCTATTAAAACCTATTTACGCCTAGTGTTCCATTATTGGAACACTAAGCATGTGGGAGTTATTTATATCCTACTACACAATGTCATCACAAACGTCTGACTGCAAAAATTCAAAAACTGCAACCACAGGCAGAAATGGGTTAAAATAGTTAACAGTTAAATAACTTTAAATGGTGACTACTACAGTTTTCATAAATAATCTAGGGAAAGTATTAAATATATTAATCAGGTAGATGTAATGGAATAAATGCTCATAAACAAACATCATATAATTTAGAATCTAATATTATATTAAATGATAGATATTAATTAAATGTCTAGGTAATTTCTAATTTAAGAATGATAGAAAACATTTTAAAAGGGTGTTTTCTTTTTTTTTTTTTTTTTTTTTGAGATGGAGTCTCGCTCTGCCGCCCAGGCTGGAGTGCAGTGGCCGGATCTCAGCTCGCTGCAAGCTCCGCCTCCCGGGTTTACGCCATTCTCCTGCTTCAGCCTCCCGAGTAGCTGGGACTACAGGCGCCCGCCACTTCGCCCGGCTAGTTTTTTTGTAATTTTTTTTTTTTTAAGTAGAGACGGGGTTTCACCGTGTTAGCCATGATGGGCTCTATCTCCTGACCTCGTGATCCACCCATCTCGGCCTAAAAGTGTGTTCTTCTTAAAGGTAAGTAATTTTTGTCTAATTCAAAGGTTATTTCGAGGTTATATGTAAAACAAAGGAAAATGAACCAGGAAATAAGAGAGATGTAAAGAAAGTTATAGCTATAAAGAGGTATTTTTGGTAAGAAAAGTTAAAAGTAATTTTATATGAGAAAAAATTTTGTATTGTGGACTTTTTGTCCTGAAAAGTACTGGTTGTTCATGAAAGAAGAATATTTAAGACAAATAAAAAAGTCCAAGTATATTTTGAATAGTCTGTGTAAAAAATGAATTTATTTTTAAAAAGAG
>NW_016806995.1:2657558-2667419 GCF_001698545.2 Rhinopithecus bieti
TTTTTTTTTTTTAAGTAGAGACGGGGTTTCACCGTGTTAGCCATGATGGGCTCTATCTCCTGACCTCGTGATCCACCCATCTCGGCCTAAAAGTGTGTTCTTCTTAAAGGTAAGTAATTTTGTCTAATTCAAAGGTTATTTCGAGGTTATATGTAAAACAAAGGAAAATGAACCAGGAAATAAGAGAGATGTAAAGAAAGTTATAGCTATAAAGAGGTATTTTGGTAAGAAAAGTTAAAAGTAATTTTATATGAGAAAAAATTTTGTATTGTGGACTTTTGTCCTGAAAAGTACTGGTTGTTCATGAAAGAAGAATATTTAAGACAAATAAAAAAGTCCAAGTATATTTTGAATAGTCTGTGTAAAAAATGAATTTATTTTAAAAGAGTTATCTAATTAAGTTTGCTATTATCAAAACAAATTATAATTGTCTTTCTAGAAAATAGACTATAATATTAAAATACACTAATACAAAACAAAATAATTGGTTAGAACAAGATTTTATTTAAAATATTGACTTATTCTCAATAAAATAAATTTTGGTTTTTAAATTTTATAGTCTGTTTCTTTTAGCAGTTCTTTAGATTGATAGCTTAGAAGTTCAACTTCAGCTGTACTCTCTTACTTCAGATCTTCCTCTCTTTTGAAAAGGCCTGAGATGGTAACTCTCTCCTCCACCTCTTATTATCTCCTGTAACTTTTTAAAAAATAATAATAATGTAAAGTATTGGAGGGAATTTTTTGAAAACAGGTAAATGGAAAATTTTTTCCACGTGCCTTGTCTGTATGTCTGTTATATCTATATGTTTATATGTGTCAGGTAGAAGTGATACTTCACTGCTAAACTATAGGAACAGGCTCTAAGCTATTGGCTTAAGGAAAGGTAAGTGCTTATCAGATTAACATCAGCTATCCCAGATGTCTTTTAATTTGAATTGCCTTGGTATTTTTTGGTAAGATTCATTTGGTAAATTTAATCTCAAAATTCTCTCTCGTAGCTAAAATTTTAAAGTCATGCAATGATAAATTAAGTAACCTCAGTTTTGTCACTGGGAATTTGGGTTACTAAGAGTTAAAAATTATAGGAGAATAAACAGTGTTTTGGTGACGTTTATAAAACACAAGGATGTGGTTTTGGTGAAGGAAAATGTAATTTTTTTCTAGTTTAGAGACTAATAGTCACTTTAAAATAAAGGGCACATTATATATCAAAATTAAATGTATAAGGAGAAAAATAAAAAGATGGGGAATGAGAAATCCTAGCTCTTGAGTGACCACGTGGTCACCATCTTCAGGGGCTGCAGCTTGGCTGTATTCAGTCACCAAACACAAAAGTTACCAGTGGAATTTATAGATGAATCAAACCCATAACCCTAGGGAGTTAGTTCACTGAATGCATGAGGAAATCCAAACTAATACTAAAAAAAAGCAAAATATTCAAACTTTTATGTTTAGTAAATAAATGCAACCCAGCTTCAGCTCAAGATAAGTGCCCACCTGGTCACACAAGGATTAAGGTTTCTCATTCCCAATCTTTTTATTTTTCTCTTTATTCATTTAGTTTCACTATATAATTTTCCCCTTTATTTTAAAACTATTGTCATTTGTAAATACCTGGAATGAAAGTGAAGGAGTCCTGGTTGATCCATAAGGCTAGACCAAGCTCAGATGTGGGTCTGTGTCAGCTCAGGGTACTAGCCTCAAAGCTATCTACCCAAATAATTTAAACCAGGGCAATAAAAAGTTACTTCTGAGATCTGTGTTTACAAGGATAAGTCAATGTGGGTGGAGGACAAAACCAAGTAACTGTTCAAACCAGAGGGTATAATAAAAAATAATTGCTCTATTTTGTAGATTGGTATTTGTATTAGTCTATTCTCATGCTGCTATCAGAACATACCCGAGGCTGGGTAATTTATAAAGAAAATAAGTTTAATTGATTCACAGTTCTGCAGGGCTGGGGAAACCTCAGGAAACTTACAATCATGGCAGAAGAGGAAGCAAACACATCCTTCTTCACATGGTGGCAGGAGAGAGAAAAATGAGAGCTGAGCAAAGAGGAAACCCCTTAAGAAACCATCAGCTCTCATGAGAACGTATTCACTATCATGAGAATAGCATGGGGGAGATCATTCTCATGATTTAATTATCTCCATCTGGTCCCACCTTTGACACGGGGGAATTATTATAATTCAAGGTGAGATTTGAGTGGGGACACAAAGCCTATTAGTATTATCATCTTTCTGAGCCTGAGTCCCTTGGTTCAACCACCTGCTGGGAACCCAAATTCTTTTTCACCAACACAGGTAAAATGGTCTAGTGGTAGAAAAGTTCCCTGGGATCAGAACATAGAAATGTACACATTGTTACAATTATAGAATTTGAGATGCTTAAAAAACAGTCTTTATGCAAGGTAGTTGTGATTCCTTTACCTAAATGTGTTCTAAAAATGGGTATTTGATCTGACTGAGGGATGTTCCCCTATCTAGTAGTATCAAACCGAAGGCATGTAAATCTTCCCTTTGAGAAATGTTAATTGGACACACTAAATGAGATCTAGTAAGACGGCCTGAACCCACAGAATATAGGGTAAAAGCTGAAGTTCTAGTCAGGACAAATCCTCCACTTCAGAGTCCTTTGTGGAGCTTTCATTGTGGCTTATAGCAAAAAAACTGTGAGTACTTCCCAATGGCATTTACCAGAGTGGAGAATTTCAACTTGAGGGACATTTATTACCTTCTTACGGAATGTTACCTGAAGCTATCCTTATGCTAATGAAAATCATGGTGTCTAAAAGAGTTCCATAATAAAATAAAAAGGGTTTACTTAGGATCTTGCAATCTGGGGTACAAGGAGGAGATAGTTCAAAAGCAGGGAGCCTCTTTTTTTCCCCCTAAACGTACTCTAACTATGTGACAAGCTTCTAGGTTTCTACAGTGCCTGATAAAGAGATCTCATGTAACAAGAGCTTCTTAGCATGTGAATGACAGTTCCAAAGGTAGATACTTTGTTTGAAAGGTTGCTGCTATTTTAAAGGAGAGTCAAGGGAATTATTTTCTTTGGAGTTATTTATAGTTTACAGCATTTGGGCAAGTTACATTTTTGTGAACAAGTTTACTTTTCTCTCTATCCAAGTTCTTCCAAATTTGGAAACTGTTCTTAATTTTATGACAATATTGTTACTTGCATAAGTTTAGTAAGAGTCCTTTCTTTTTAAACATTTGGAGACATTTGTTATTTTACCAAGACTTTGACTAGATTAATATATTTGTAGGTAAAGTTCCAATAAAGCCAAATTAAAAACAGCCTATATGGCCAATCAGTTCTTGTTGCACTTGATGTGAATAATCAAGCCAAGTGTAATAAGCCTAAAACTTACTATGCACACAAATTGGTCTTACTATAATATAATTTCTCTTTAGTAGAAAAGGAGGAAAGACAAATTGTTTCAAAGGAATCAGCCCTGACCATTTTTGTTGAGTGCAGATTGAATCATGAATTATTTCTTGGCTACAATGATCCTCTAAAGAGTACAAGACCATAACTTTTCTTCACATTTTTAGTTGGTGACGTAATGGAATAGTTTCCTTTTTTTTTGTTTTGACACACAAACAATCTTTTAATTGTCAAAATATTAATGTTATTTATCACTCTTTGTTTTACCTCCAAGGAAACCAGAATAATGCTATTCTGAAGACTAAAGGTGCAAATCTCCCCCAATTGGCATCCCACTGGAAACAAACTTTTTCACACAAATTCCCTGCTGCTAAAACTATACAAGTGCCCTCCCTCTAGGCCCAGGAACTATGACGGAAAATGTAGGCACAGGAGATTAAAAGGGGCTCGTTTTGAGAGATAGAATTAGTTCAGACCACCCCAATCAAATGTAGGTGGGTACATAGATGTCTAAACAGTTGGTAAAACAAGAGACTTTCTTTTGAACTATTATCTGGGATATTTTCATCCATCCCAAACTTAAAGAATTCTATGCTTCCTATAGAATTAAAAGAAAATTATTACTGAGAGAATATAAAAACACCCTGTGACAAAGCCTTCTGGGTATAATACTGATAGTTAAAAATTATTAAAAGACTGCAAAAGGCATTACAGCATCAATCTCTAAACTCCCTTAGCTAAAAGCTTTAATATTGCTTATGTTTTGTATGGCTAATTGCTATAGGCCTGTAACTAAAACTAAGATTATAGTAGCTTAGTCAGCTTTGTAACCTTGCCCTTGGCTTTCTGTTTGTTGCCCTTTTACTGAATTTATTTAAGGGTTAACACATGTCTGTTCATGTCCATTCCCATCTGGCCTAGATCATTTGAATTGGCCATAAATCTTTTAACTGTAAGTCCTTGGCCATGCAGGGGAAGGATCCTACCATGGGACAGGATGGGCAACCACTCCACCTCAGCTATGCAATGGGACAAAATTAAATGTGGTGGTCATTGATATTGCTTCTAGCAAATCTTGGACAAAAAAGGGAGAATGCATATTAAAAATAAAATTCTAAACCTCCCATTCATCCAGATGGACCCCTCCTGTTGGCAAGATTATTCCAAAGCTAACCTGAAAAACCAGCTCAGGCCATGGTGGGAAGGGAAGCATTGAACATGCCTCACTATACCCTCCATTTTGAAATTACTGATGAAATAGACTTTTTAAGTCTGATAAGAAACATTTACAATCTAGTCTCTCACATCTGCTACCTGGAGGCTTCGCTTTCGTGATAAAACCTTGGTCTTAAGTTCTTATTTTAATCCAGATAGTCTTCAGTCTTTAGACATTAACTTAACGCTTTCAATTAACTGCCAATCAAAAAATCTTGGAATCCACCTATGACATGGAATCCCGCACTTCTAGTCGTCTCACCTTTCCAGGCTGAACCAGGGTACATCTTACATGTATTTGACTGCTGTCTCATGTGTCCCTAAAATATGTAAAACTAAGCTGTACCCCGACCAACTTGAGAACATGTTCTCAGGATCTTTTGAGGACTGCATCATGAGGCGTTGGTCACATTTGGCTCAGAATAAATTATTCAAATATTTCATAGTTTGACTCTTTTCATTAACGTTGTCCCACAAAACCTTCTTTAAAAAATACTATGTAGATTTTCTATGCCATTAGTATGCACCCTGCTCAATAAAATCTCTTACATTTCACAACATTACAAAATTTGTAATGACATTTCATTAGCAAACATGGTATAAGAAAACTTCCTAAATTGTCAATTAGGTTTCACAGCTCTCTTATTCTGGGAACTATCCAGTGTGTACAAAGTAAGAAAGCCATGATGGCTTGAGCATGGTGTCATAATTTCATTTGTATGCATGATAAAGAGCACCTTGAGACCTCGTCAAGCAAGGACCTGATCAGGGACCCCGATTACAGGGTTTCTAGTGCTTTAGAGTTCCTTGCTTAAAATGTTTCCAGCCCAGCTCTAGTGACCTGGACAAACTGGAACTAGCAGTGCCAGGAGACAGAGTACCCTGAGATGAGATCTGGGCCACTTTGTTTCCAGTGACCAGCAGTGCCTTCCACAACATTTTCAAAATGTTCTCTACTACCTAAGATCACCCTAAGTTTCTGTACACTATAGGGATTGTTCTTTGCATTAGAATCACTTTACCATTAAAGCTCCAATTGATTGAATTTATCTATTTCAGAATCTATAGCATGCAAAGGCAGGCTGTTTTAAGGAGGATAAGTAAACTACATAATGTGTTTGTGTTACTTATCAGTTGTGTCTTTGTAAATACGATTCTCTGTTTTTCATCTTTATTATATCTTTAGTAAGTCATACATAGATTTGTTGGAAAAATTAGTGAATAGATGATAAATATGTAGCTTTTAAAGTCAAAGCTACCCACCACTTACCATGTATCATTAGCAACCACTTACATTATGTTGTTTAAACCCAAAGCTTTGTATATAAATGAATATATATATATGACTAAACTGAAATTATAGGCATATGGTGATGAAACTTTACATAACTCAAGAGTTTCTGAACATCTTGATGTATCAGCAAATGGAAATCTATATATTTTATTTGTATAATTAGTTGTATTTTGTTTCATAACTAACGTAGTTATATACCCACAGGATATTTTCATTGCTTCCAAAGTAAGTGACATGTTAATAGACAATAAGGTACATTTGCATTTTTTGTTTAAGTTTAGTAATGATAATTTTCAGTGCTGTGAGTCAGAAAGCACACTCATGTATTTACTGATGGAAATGAAAATTGGCACAATATTTTGAATGGCAGTTTGGAAATATGTATCAAAAAGCTTGAAAACTAAACCTCCTACCTTAGACCCACATTTCTTTTCAACAAACTTATTGCGTAAAAAAAGAATGGAAGAGCAAAGGAGGCAGATAAAATATCTCTCACAGAATTATTTATAGCATCAAACCACTAGCTAGAGTACATTTTATTATATTGAAAATATACATAATAAAATAAATTTTCTGAAACAATACTTAATATTTTATATCTGTACTTCAGAAATTAGCATAGCAATACTTTGGTGGTTCTTTTAAGTTAATCTTTATTTTGTATGGTCAGAAAGAAAATAATGAAAAGGAAAATTAGATATGGTTCAAACAAAGCATGTGTATATATATATGTATGTATATATTATATACATATATATGCACACTATATACATATAAATGTTAAAATATCCCAAAAGATTTGTTACAGTAATCAATCATTTCTTATTTTAGAAACCTGAAGCATGCTTTTAAATCAATCAACAAAAATGGAATAGAAGGCTGGGCACAGTGGCTCACACTTGTTTTCCTAGCACTTTGAGATGTCAAGTCAGGCAGATGGCTTGAGCTTATAAGTTCTAGAACATCTGGGGCAACACAGCAAAACCCCATCTGTACCAAAAATGCAAGAATTAGCTGGGCATGAGGGTGCATGCCTATATTCCCAGCTGCTCAAGAGGCTGAGGGGAGTATTGATTCTGCCTGGGAGGCAGAGGTTGCAGTGAGCACTCACCGCACTCCTGCATTCCATCCTGGGCAACAGAGAAAGACCTAGTCTCAAACTTAAAAAAAGTAAAAATGGAACAGAAAAAAATTGCTGTATTTTTATACAATTTTATATTGCAGAACATTTTATAAATTATATTTTCATTCAAAAAAGATAATAATCTAATCTAAGCTCTTAAAATAAGTTTAATATGAAGGAAGACATCCTAAGCAAGATAACTTAAAAAAATAAAGACTAAAAGAAAAACAAGCAATATGTAACTCAGACAAGTATGAATATTTCTAATATAGATATCTCCTTTTAAATAAAACAGATACAAAATATAAATGTAAAACAATAGTCAAAATATTTTTAAAATGTTCATCTGTCATTAATATAAGAATTTTTCTGAGTTAGGTATAATTATGCACACCCGTAATCTCAGCACTTTGGGAGGTCAAGGTGGGAAAATAGCTTGAGACCAAAAATTTGAGACCAGCCAGGGCAACATAGCAAGACTCCATCCTGTAAAAAATTTAAAAAATTAACCAGGGGTGGTGGTATGCATCTGTAGTCCTAGCTATGTAGGAGGCTGAGGCAGGAGAATCACTTGAGCCCAGGACTTTGAGGCTGCAGTGAGCTATGATTGAAGCACTGCCCTCTAGTCTGGGTGACAGAGTAAGGCCCTGTCTCTAAAATAAAAATAAATAAATAAATAAATAAATAAATAAATAAATAAATAAATATTGACAAAGAAATGTACAATTTTCAGGATCTAGATAACTGTAAGCTACAGCAAAAATTACAGAGTATTTTCCATCCACCTGTTTGGCAAACGTCTAAGCATCATCTAAACTTTACCAAATTTCAGAAAAAAGAAAATCACATTACTGTTATAAATGTTAGCTACTCCACACAACCTTTTTTGAAAGTAATCTGATATTCTTTTTTTCACAGAAATTCACATTATTTAAAAAATTTTTCAAGGCAAACTAAAAAAAGACACAAATTACTACTCACAGAACATCACTATATATTTAATGATCACTAAAAGGATAATGAAAGTATAGTATAAATAACTCATATAATCTAGATAAAATGGATTCGTTTCTTAAAAGAAACAATTTGCCAAAATTTACAAATAATAGGAAATCTGAATAAGCCTCTCTCTATATATATATTTTAAAACTCAAATCAGTAATTTATAATGTTTCAAAACAGAAAGCACCAGGCAGGGCCAGGTGGGTTCCATAGTGAATCCTAACAAACATTTAAGGAATAAATTATACCAATTCTCCATTGTTGTTCAAAACATAAAAGCAGATAGATTACTTTTAAACTCTTTCTATGAGGCCAGCATTGCCTAGTTACTAAAAGCTGACAAAACCATGACAAGAAAATTCATCTATCAACATCTCTTATGAATACAGATGTAAAAAATTATCAATAGAATATTAGTAATCAAATCTTATAATGTATACAAATAATTATACACCATTACCAAGTGAAAATTATCCCAGGTATAGAGAGCTGGTTCAACATTTGTAAATTAATAAATGTAAACCATCATATTACTAGGCTATGTTTATAAAAGAAAAATCATATAATCATAGTAAAAACACAAAAAGCATTTGACAAAATCTGGCACTCACTTATGATAAACACTGTCAGTAAACTATAAATAGAGGAGAACTTTCTCAACTTAATATCTACAAAAACTTACAGCTAACATTATCCTTAATAATGAGAAACTTGACACTTTCCTACTAATATCAGAATAGGCAAGGATATCAGCTCTCACCACTCCTTTTCAGCATCATGCTGGAAGTACTAGCTCATGCACTTAGATAAGAAAACAAAATAAAAGATATATAGATAAGGAAGAAAGAAATAAAACTGTCTTTTCTGCAAATGACATCATCTTCTATGTAGAACATCCAAAAGGATTAACAACAACAGCAATAAAAATCCTTCCTAGAACTAATGAACAAATACAGCAAGGTTGCAGGATACAAGGATGATATAAAAATGTCAATTATTTTCCTATATAATGCAAATGAACAAGTGAAATTTGAAATTACAAACACAATACCATTAATATAAACATGCAAAAACAAAGTTCTTTGGGATAAATCTAACAATATATATGAAAGATCAATATGAGGGAAACTACAAAACTCTGTTGAAAGAAACAAGAAGAAAACTGAATATATAGAACAATCAAATTCCTAGCAAGCTATTTTGCGGATATCAACAAACCAGTTCAAAAGTTTATATGGGGAACCAGGCCAGGCGCAGTGGCTCACGACTGTAATCCCAGCACTTTGGGAGGCCGAGGAGGGTAGATCACGAGGTCAGGAGATCGAGACCATGGTGAAACCCCATCTCTACTAAAAAAAAAAAAAAAAAAAGTTAGCCGGGCGAGGTGACTGGCGCCTGTAGTCCCAGCTACTGGGGAATCTGAGGCAGGAGAATGGCCTGAACCCAGGAGGCGGAGCTTCCAGTGAGCCTAGACTGTGCCTCTGCACTCCAGCCTGGGCGACAGAGCTCAAAAAAAAAAAAAAGTTTATATGGGGAACCAAAAGACAGAATAACCAACATAATATTTTAAGAGAGGATCAAAGTTAGGATTCACACTATGACTTCAGCACTTACTGTAAAGCTACAGAAAGCAAGACAATGTGGTATTAGTAGAAGAACATAAATGGCTTACTGGAACAGAATAGAGAGCACAGCAAGAGATGGACATAAATATGGTCAATTTATCTTTGACAAAGTAGCAAAGGCAATGCAATGGAGAAGACTAATATTTTCAACAAATGGTGCTGGAACAACTGGACATCTATTTGCAAAAAAAAAAAAAAAAAAAAAA
>NW_016806995.1:2670770-2674555 GCF_001698545.2 Rhinopithecus bieti
ATTATGTGATATTAAGCAGGTATGAAAAAGTTTGAGTTCATAGCTAGCTATCCATCTCTATCTATTATCTATCTATCTATCTATCTATCTATCTATCTATCTATCTATCTATCCATCTGTCTATCTATCTCAATAAACTAGACATCCCAGAAACTATCCAACTCTCTCTCTATATATACATATGTATGTATACATAGCAAACAGCTAAATGCCCCCAAATAAATGAAGGCTAGGAATGAAGAGGGAGACAAATACTGGACATGTACTTGTAAGCTGACATTCCCACCCACTCACCCCAGATTTATTCACTTGCTCTGAAATGCTATTTTCTACAGCATTGTCCTGAGCATGACATGTATCACTTTTTTCTAAATAGGTAAGACCCTTTGGGTTACTGAGGATAATTTATTTACTTATTTATTTATGAGATTTTTGCAATTCTGTAAAACTACCTTACTGCCACTTATGCGACCATGACAACAGTTTTGATGTGTTATTTTGCATATATCCATATATGTGTGTGTATATATATATGTGTATATATATGTAGGATGGATATTCATGAGTAAGAAAAATACTCATATTTTATGTTTTATAACTGTGCAGGAAAATATCTCAAAGAACAATGATTTAAAAAACTAAAGATTCTGCTTTACTTACAAAATACCTCATGACTTGGGTCAGTTATTTCAGTCATCTTGTTACAAACCCCTTGGAAATCTGGCCAACAGGTATTAAGCATAGCAAACAGTTAAATGCCCCCAAACTAAATGAAGGCTAGGAATGAAGAGGGAGACAAATATTGGACATGTACTTGTAAGCTGACATTCCCACCCACTCACCCCAGATTTATGATTAATTGCATATTAATTCCCAAGTGTAAACCACGGGAATAATACTGAAAGTTAAGTCATCACATAAAACTTTGACCATGAAGGATGCACACTGAATGAAAAGCAAGAGAAAAAAAAAATCTACCCACTAGTAAAGGGACATATCAAGAACCATGTTTTTCTCTGCCAGGCTCTTAGGCAAATTAATACTACTGCAGTGCCCTAATGTAGTTTTGATATTAAAATTTGTAAGACTTGTATTATCACAAAATTCCCAATCCAAAAGATAAATGCAAAAGAGATACCCTAAAATAACTTTTGTTGACATAGCTAAAGCACATGTAAATTTGAATTCTCCTATCTAAAGTTGAAGATGTAATTCTTCCTGTTCTTGTTACAATAATAGCACAAATTAATTTTTTCACATTCTGACAATTTTTCAGAAGTAATTGAATGGTGAGAAAATTTGTGTTTAAGTAGTAAAAAATATAAAAATAACATAAAGGATTAGATTAAGAAACAGGAAATCTATTTCTCATTCTAAGTGCCAGGAAGTGTGAGGTAAATTAAAGAAAGGTCTTTAAAAAAAATGTTTCAAAGTTGAAGTTAAAATAAATGTTTGTTTAAAAATATATTCATATTAAAAAAGCAAACTGATCTGCTTAAGACATTTATGGGATTACATTGATTTTAACAAATTAAATTAAATACATTTGAGCAAAACTAAATTTATAATGTGAAAATGATTAATATTAAGAACAAATCAAACTGTAACTCTTGCGATCTAATCTCTTACAAAATTCCCATCTTTTCATTCTTAGTGCTTGAGTTAATGAGGAAAAGAGAAAATACTAGACATGAACCCACTGATTGCTGTTTTCTTCTACTTCCTGTAGTATATCTTTATCACTAGCTTCATAGAAAGAACCATCCTTTCTTTTATAGAAGATTAATTGCCTGACTTATTGGTACTTTTCTCATTATAATTCTCCACAATTATTTTCTTATTACATTTGTGCTCCAAGCAGTTTCACGCACAACTCCAAACTAGCTTTTGATAAATTGCTATTAAACTGAGCTTATTTGGTTTTCAAAAATAGAAATTCATACCAGTAAAGATGGCAGGTTTGAAGCTAGAGTTTGAAATTTAGAAAAGATAAATCAGCACACTATTAGCTGAGGAAAAAGATTAAAAGAATTTTTTACTAGAAACCAATAAATTTTAGGAAAGAGTAATTTAGAACATTTGGAAGTCACATGAAATAGAGCTGTGTCAAATGGAATATATTACACAAAATATCATTTGGTCATTCATAAATTGCCAATGATTAGAGAAATATAATACACATTAATAAAAGAGGACGGATATAGTTATAATGTTGATTTGTGTCAGATAATTTTTTTTGGCTTTATGATGGAAATTAAAGAGCAGTTATCAAAGTATGGCAATATCTTTTGATTTAATAATGTGTCCAATGTACCTACAATGCAGATGGATGATCAAGTAATAGGAAGCTTTGTGTCCCCATCATTGACCTTCACTAGTAAACTATGTAAGTCCAATCTTGGATTTTGGCACCTCAACTGTGGGTCTCTCTAGAATTAATAAACTTCTGCTTTTAAACCACCTGCTAGGTGAATATATGGGGAGATGGTTGGATAGAGTGGCTCGTGTATCCTGAGAAATACGGAGTGCAGGCTTTACCCACAGTGTGACTGAGTTGCAGTCACTTGTTCGAAATTGTATTTCCTAAAGCATTGTCCTGAGCAGGACATGTATCATTTTTTTCCAAATACATAAGACCTTTTGGGTTATGGAGGATTATTTATTTATTTATTTATGAGGTTTTTGCAATTCTGTAAAACTACCTTACTGCCACTTATGTGACTATGACAGTTGCTGAAATAGTAGTTTTAAATAAAGCTTTCTTATTGCTTCATATATACAAACATGCTGTGACACATGCTCTGGCTAAATAGCATAGAAGTGTGGTTTTGAAATACTTTTGATGTGTTATTTTGCATCAAGTTTGGCAAAATATTTGCTTTGGTCTACCCTAACTACCTGTATAAAAATTATGTCAACTTAATTTCAACATACTGCTTGCTTTGGAACTCCATGTAGATGCCAATAGTGCAATATAATTGCTTTGGAATAGTGTCAATAAGTGTATTCAAATTTATCTTATAGTTTATTTTTAAATATTTCTAATATATTTATCAAAACATTAATTTCTGCTTATGTACTTAAAAATATATTGTCTTATGCTCTTTCTACCTATAAATAATATCAATAGTCATTAAAACATTATGTTTATTTCTGGCTATATAATATTTGTTTAGGTTCAGTAGATTATTTTTGCACATGAAGAACTTATGATTTCTTACTGTTTTCTTTTTTTATTTTATTATACTTCAAGTTTTAGGGTACATGTGCACAACGTGCAGGTTTGTTACATATGTATACATGTACCATGTTGGTGTGTTGCACCCATTAACTCATCATTTACATTAGGTATATCTCCTAATGCTATCCCTCCCCTCTCCCCGCACCCCACGACATGCCCTGGTGTGTGATGTTCCCCTTCCTGTGTCCAAGTGTTCTCATTGTTCAATTCCCACCTATGAGTGAGAATATGCGGTGTTTGGTTTTTTGTCCTTGCAATAGTTCGCTGAGAATGATGGTTTCCAGCTTTATCCATGTCCCTACAAAGGACACAAACTCATCCTTTTTATGGCTGCATAGTATTCCATAGTGTATACGTGCCACATTTTTTTAATCCAGTCTGTCTTGATCTGTCTTGATGGACATTTGGGTTGGTTCCAAGTCTTTGCTATTATGAATAGTGTCGCTGTAAACATATGTGTGCATGTGTCGTTATAGCAGCATGATTTATAATCCTTTGGATATATACCCAGTAATGGGATGGCTGGGTCAAATGGTATTCCTAG
>NW_016806995.1:2675065-2697624 GCF_001698545.2 Rhinopithecus bieti
TGTCCTGAATGGAACTGCCTAGGTTTTCTTCTAGGGTTTTTATGGTTTTAGGTCTAACATTTAAGTCCTTAATCCATCTTGAATTAATTTTTGTATAAGGTGTAAGGAAGGGATCCAGTTTCAGCTTTCTATTTATGGCTAGCCAGTTTTCCCAGCACCATTTATTAAATAGGGAATCCTTTCCCCATTTCTTGTTATTGTCAGGTTTGTCAAATATCAGATGGTTGTAGATGTGTGGTATTATTTCTGAGGGCTCTGTTCTGTTCCATTGATCTATATCTCTGTTTTCGTACCAGTACTATGCTGTTTTGGTTGCTGTAGCCTTGTAGTATAGTGTGAAGTCAGGTAGTGTGATGCCTCTGGCTTTGTTCTTTTGGCTTAGGATTGTTTTGGCAATGAGAGCTCTTTTGTGGTTCCATATGAACTTTAAAGTAGTTTTTTTCAAATTCTGTGAAGAATTTGGTAGCTTAATGGGGATGGCATTTAATCTATAAATTACCTTGGGCAGTATGGCCATTTTCATGATATTGATTCTTCCTATCCATGAGCATGGAAAGTTCCTCCATTTGTTTGTGTCTTCTTTTATTTTGTTGAGCAGTGGTTTGTAGTTCTTCTTGAAGAGGTCCTTCACATCCCTTGTAAGCTGGATTCTTAGCTATTTTATTCTCTTTGAAGTAATTGTGAATGGGAGTTGACTCATGATTTGGCTCTCTGTCTTTTATTGATGCATAAGGATGCTTGTGATTTTTGCACATTGATTTTGTATCCTGAGACTTTGCTGAAGTTGCTTATCAGCTTAAGGAGATTTTCTAGAACTCTGCATTAGTATAAATTCCTCTCAAGTTACAGAACACTTTAAAAGTATTTTGACAAATCACTAACATTTTCCATGATTATTTTTTATAATGTAAAATATGCCTTAAATGTCTATATAAATATATGTTTAATATATACAGATAAAATGTAGAGACATTATATATACATATATAATATTATATATACACATATATACATATATAATATATAATATTGCCAAATCTTTCATTATGTGTATATCTTTTGTAACAAACATTTTTTGGATTTTTTCACAATTTTTGAAGATGAAATTAAATGGCATATGTGAGTTTATTAATTCTGGTGAGGCCCACAGATGAGGTGAGGTGCCAAAACTCAAGATTGCACTTACATAGCTGACTAGTGAAGAAGATCAATGATGGGAACATAAAGCTTCCTGTTACTGGATCATCCATCTGCATTGTAGGTACATTGAGCACATTATAAAAACAAATACAAATTGTTAACAGGTAAAGTATTCTTATTACAAAAATTACAATAATTATTGTGGCCTTCTTATGAAAATAAAGCTGTTTTATCCAAATAGAAATTCTGTAAATTATTATTATTTTTTTTTGAGACGGAATTTCACTCTGTCGCCCAGGCTGGAGTGCAGTGGTGCAATCTCGGCTCACTGCAAGCTCCGCCTTCTGGGTTGATGCCATTCTCCTGCCTCAGCCTCCCGAGAGTAGCTGGGACTACAGGCGCCCGCCACCACGCCTGGCTAATTTTTTGTATTTTTAGAAGAGACGGGGTTTCACCGTGTTAGCCAGGATGGTCTCAATCTCCTGACCTCGTGATGCGCCCGCCTCGGCCTCCCGAAGTGCTGGTGTGAGCCTCTGCGCCCGGCCGAAATTCTGTAAATTCTGAGGAGAGGGGGCAGTTAGAAGACTGTGGGTTTTAGTGGATAGATCTAACAATGGTGATATTAATTATCGATTTCCATTCACATGAGTGCTTTTTTATTACAATTACAAATTTACAGGCTTCATAATTTCCCCTTGTTTCTCACTGCTAGATTTTAAAAATCAGCGATTTCAATATATGTATATGAAGCTCTTGCTGCATGAAATACCTTCTGAAAACAATATACTCTGCCCCAATAAGCCTAAAAAGAGTTTATGCCGCATAATTTTCTTCCAGATTGAAAACATTTATTGTTATATTAAAAACTCTGAAGAATTCTGTAAGATGATGTTTTAAATTGGAATTCTTAAATATTTTATCATAGAAAATCTTCCTCAAAATTTGGAAAATACTATTTTAAAGCATTGTAATATTAGCAAATCAACTATGAATCATTAATAAGGTTGTGCTTGGTGTTAATAAGTAGGAAGCTTTTAAATTACAAGACTCAGAATCATAAATAACATGGTCCAAATCCTATCTCCATAACTAACTGACCAGGGTAAAATTACTTCAATCTTCTGTCCTTCCATTCCTAAAATGGTAACAATAAGTCCCACCAACAAAAATGTCGACAAGATATAACGAAAATATGTTTAAAGCCTTAGCACACTATGTTACACTCTAGAAAATACTTTGTTTAACAGTTAACTATTGAGGATTTATTTTCTTATGATTTTGAAGATGTGGTCTTTTTCTTCTAACAGTTATTCCTGGTTTCTTAATGAAAAAAGTCAATGGTAATAGTCCAAAAAGGCTACTATGAAAGGCAAAGATTAGTAGAAGAAGCAATCTAGCTGTTAAGAGGTTTCAAGGGTATTATTACTTATAGGGAATTTGGCATCATCAAGTATTACCAAATCTAAACATGAATGTGCCAAAGGACAAGTGTAATCTATCAGAGAGAAAGCTGGACAAGCTCATGAGACTAGTGAATAAAACCAACAATCCAACTCAATTCAATTACAAAAAGAATTATAACTAGAGTGAAACCAGAGTACCCATGCTGGAATATATAATTTGATTCCCTTCCTTAAGAGAAGGTAAGATGTTACCATAAGATTTATCTCAGGAAGGTGAATACATTGGTTTACATTGGTAAATCAATATTTAAGGGTAGATTTGCCAAATGAGTATAAAATCAGAACAGTTAATTTATTTTATCAATTATATGCCAGGAAATGTGCTAGGTGCTAGTTACATGATTCAAAAAATCAATTAATCTGGATTGAGGTGATCTTCTGTAGACATTTTGAGTATTTAAATTGTCTTTCCAATGACTCCAAAATACTTTTATCCCCCTGAACATCATTGAATTTCTAATGTACATAATTAAAGTGAGCATCTTAAATGTTTGTTTTTAACAAACACAATTTTATATCTTCCTAAATCTGCCTGATTTCTCTTGTGGCTTGTACTTTCCATCTTTTTCTTTAGGTATATAATGCTTTTGGTCAAGTCCTGCTCTGCCATCACATCTCAATAGCGTTAATATTATATTTTTGCTTTGATGTGTCACACACTAGGCACATGGGCCAAATCTAATGAAAGATCTGATTTTCCTTTTCTAAGATAATTGAGATTTCTCACTGGAGTCCCATTGCCAAACTTTTCATTGCTGTCAAACGGTAAAACAACTGAAGGATTTTCAACGAAATAAGGAAAACCAAACACTATCTTCCCTAAAGAAGATATGGGTTAAAGATGGATAGGAGAGAGAAGGGGCATGGAAGGAGAGAGAGAGAAAAAAAAGAAGCGAGAGGGGAGAGAGAGAGAGAGAGAAAGAGAGAGAGACAGAGAGAAGTAATACATTATTTTGGCTAAACTGGGAAACAAAGAAGATGCATAACTATGTGTTTATCTTATAATACATAAAAATGCATGTAAATTTAAGTTCCACACAGTGAAAAGGCATTTGGGATAAAGTCAACTTAAGTGGGTGCAGTATCCTTATATAGTGAGATGTTAAGATTTTGCTATTTAGTTTCCATTTATTATAGAAAAACTTCCTTTGGGTTATGAAATTCCAAAAACATACCTCATTTGATACTACAATATTCCTAGTCTTATTTGAAGTATCAATTGTATAAATCCTGTTCTGTAGTAGCAGAAAAGTATATCTCCATCTTTTAAAGGACAATTCAATTCCAATGTTCCCATATAAAATATACTGGCCTCAGCAAGAGTTTTATGTAAAAGTTGCTGCACCACTGATCACCCATCTCCCTCAGAGTCAATTATTTTAAAATTTTCAATCTGGGCTGAGGTCTAGTCATTGCACCAAAGGGAGTTTCAATAGGGTTTGTAATGACTTGTTACTTGTGCTGAGATTTCTCAGGCAACTTTGATTCTGCTTGATCTATTGTTGCAATTGATTTTATAGATCACCAAGGAATGCACAATCACTTCTATCACCATGTGTAGCTTCGGAATTCTAATCTAACTTGCCTTTGCCCAACAATTTTATTGGACGTAAACATTACTGGGGAATTTTTTTCTTTTACGGTTCCAAATACCAATTTTCTTTAGCACATAGAATAAAAGCTACCTTGTCTAAATAAGTATTATATAGAGAATATAATTGTTGCTCCTTGACTATAATCTCCTTGACAGGTGTTGAACTACCGCCTACACTTTGCTTGATTGGTAAATACATTGCTATTGTTTTTATAAAAGAATTCTAGAAGTTATGCTAGAGTATACTTTTACAATGCACCTTAATGCAAAACATCTGTTTCATCATTTATTCTCAGTTATCAAAGGTATAAAGAATATTGTTAAATTTCTGTTTCTTTCCCCCTCGTTAGCTTATTGATGAGAGTGTTTATGTATAGCTGCAAGGAATGTTTTACAGAAAGAGATATAGTACTGAAGGCAGTTGCAGTAATGAAAAGAACTAGCAAACAGGATACCTGGTTCCACATGAGCCCTTATGCATTTTATTTAGTGCCTTCCCTCTTGACTCACTATTAAATACCCATAGCTCTGGACTGGCTGTCCTCCATTTTTTTTATCTACTCTTCTGTTGCCACATGGAATAGCAAAGCCATTCATCATATTTTGCATAATAATAACTTTGGTACTATAGACAAGATGATAGAGCTCCTAGGCATATAATGTTATACATTTCCAAACTTTAATCCATCTATATTGGTAGTTTCTTGGATTTTCCCTCTATGGTCTTCTCAGTCTGCAGACTCTCCTCAGCCAAATAAGCTAAAGTCAGACTTCAAAGCAGGGCTTATGAAACGCATTATAATCTGCTACCTGACTATGTTTCCATATTAGTCTGTTCTCACAGTGCTAATGAAGACATACCCGAGACTGGGTAATTAATAAAGGAAAGAGGTTTAATGGACTCACAGTTTCACATGACTGGGGAGGCCTCACAATTATGGCAGTAGGTGAAGGAGGAGCAAAGGTATGTCTTACATGGCAGCAGGCAAGAGAGTGTGTGCAGGGGAACTGCCCTTTATAAAACCATTAGGTCTTGTGAGACTTATTCGCTATCATGAGAACAGGGAGGGAAAAACCTGCCGCAGTGATTCAATTACCTCTCACTGGGTCCCTCCCATGACATGTATGGATTTGAGGAGCTCAATTCAAGATGAGATTTCTGTGGGGACATAGCCAAACCATATCAGTCTCTACTTCTACTACTTCTCATTATTCCCTGCGTGTTTTGAAAAGACAAAACTAACTACAGTTTCAAGAACATAATATGTTATTTATTGCTCACCATGGTATTTCTTGAACTTTACCTTTAACACTTAGATTTATTTATAAGATCCTCAGATGAGCTCTAATAATACTAGCTCATATCATTTTTATTCCAATAAAATCTCCACCATATCTGCCTGTCTCTTCTGCTAGACTTTTGAAAGGAATGCTGTCCTTTTGATATGTAATTCCAACCTCTGGCTTCTATACTATAATCAGTTAATTGTTTTCCTCCATTTCTCTTTTAAGTTAAAACTTGTACTTGACATTTCTATCTTTCAAGCAAGGTAAAATGACTGAAAACTAATAGCTTAGTTTCAAGTAAGATGTATATTTATATATAATCTTAATAGTTTCAAGTCGCCTGAGTATATATAACTATATATTTATATATATATATATATATTAATTTTTTCTACAGACATGAGAGTCTTGCTATGTTGCCATGACTAATCTCATCAAATAAGTTGTATTTAAATATTTTAAAACATATAAATGGTTGACTTATTCATTCATCCAGCCAGCTATCTATCCATCTATTAATTCATTTAATTCATGTAAAATGGCATTCTAGGTGTGGATGGAAAAGAAATGACAGACTGGTTTTTTTTTTTGGCCTTGCAGTAACATTCAGTAGTTATTACCTAATTCACTGAAACAGAACCCTGATTTCATTTTTTTTAATTTTTAATTTTTGTAGGTACATAGTATGTGAATATATTTATGGGAGACATGAGATGTTTTGATACAGGCATATGATGTGAAAAAAGCACATCATGATGAATGAGGTACCCATCCCCTCAGGCATTTACTCATTGAGTTGCAAACAATCCAATTATACTCCAATTATATAAGTTATTTAAAATATACAGTTATTACTGACTATAATCACTCTGTTGTGCTATCAAATAGTAGACCTTATTCATTCTCTCTAATTTTTTGTGTATCCATTAACTGTCCCCACCTCTCACCCAGTCTCCTATTACCCTTCCCAGCCTCTGGTAACAATACTTCTACCCTCTATGTATGTAAGTTCAATTGTTTTGATTTTTGTATCTCATAAGTAAGTGAGAACATGTGATGCCTGTCTTTCTGTGCCTGGCTTATTTCACTTAACACAATCATCTCTAATTCAATCCATGTTTTTGCAAATGACTGGATCTCATTGCTTTTGTATGACTGAATAGTACTGCATTGTGTATATGTACCACATTTTCTTTAAGTGTTCATCTGTTAATGGACAGATGTTAAGACAGATGTTATGTTGCTTCAAAATCTTAACTATTTTAAACAGTGATGCAATAAACACAGACATGCAGATACCTCTTCGATATACTGATTTCCTTTCCTTTGGGTATATACCCAGCAATGGGATTGCTGAATCATATGGTAGCTCAAGTTTTAATTTTATTAGGGACCCCCAACATTTCTCCATAGTAGTTGTACTAACTTACATTACCACCAACAATGTATAAGGGTTCCCTTTACTCCACATCCTTGGCAGCCTTTGTTATTGCTTGTCTTTTGGACAAAAGCCATTTTAAGAGGGGTGAGGTCATATCTCATAATTTCAATTTGCATTTTTCTGATGATCAGTTATATTGATGACTTTTTCATATGCCTGTTTGTCATTTGTATGTCTTCTTTTGAGCAATGTATATTTAAATCTTGTACCCACTTTTGATTGGATTATTAAACTTTTCCTATAAAGTTGTTTGAATTCATTATGTATTCTGGTTATTAATCCCTTTTCAGACTGTCAGTTTGAAAATATTGTCTCCCATTATGTCTCTTCACTATGTTGATTGTATTCATCACTGTAAAAAAGCTTTTTCAGTTAATGTAATTCCATTTGTTCATTTTTACTTTGGTTTTCTGTGCTTGTAGGGTATTGTTCAAGAAATCTTTGCCTAAATCAATGTCTTGGAGAGTTTCTCCAATGTTTTCTTATAGTAGTTTCATAGTTTGAGGTATCAGATTTAATCTTTAATTAATTTTATTTGGCTTTTATATGTAGTGACAGATAAGGGTCTAGTTTCAGTCTCCTGCTTATGGATATCCAGTTTCCCAGCACAATTTATCAAAGAGATTGTCTTTCCTCCATGTATGCTATTGGAACCTTTGTCAAAAATAAGCTCACTGTATGTGTGTGAGTGTGTTTCTGGCTTCTCTATTTTATTCCACTGATCTATGTGTCTGTTTCTATGCCAGTATCATGTTGTTTTGGTTTCTGACTTTTCTACTCTGTCCCATTGATCTGTGTGTCTGTTTTATGCCACTACCATGCTGTTTTGGTTACTATAGCTCTGTAGTATAATTTAAAGTCAGGCAATATGATTCCTCCCGTTTTGTTCTTTTAGCTTAGGATAGATTTGTCTACTCTGGGCCTTTTGTGGTTACATATAAATTTGAAATTTTTTTCTGTTTCTCTGAAGAATGTAATAGATAGTTTGATAAATATTGCATTGTGTCTGTAGATTGCTTTGGGTGCTATGGACATTTTAACAATATTGATTCTTTCAATCCACGAACATGTGATATTTTTACCTTTTTTTTTTTGGTTTTCTCTTCAATTTCTGTTATGTACATTTTATGGTTTTTATTATAGAGCTCTTTTACTTCTTTGGTTAATTCTAGGTATTGAATTTGTGTGTGTTTATTATAAATAGGATTACTAATTTTATTTCACATAGCTCATGGTTGGCATATAGAAATGCCACTGATTTTTGTATGTTGATTATTTATCCTGCAATTTTGCTTAATTTGTTCATCAGGTGTAATAGCTTTTGGTGGAGTCTTTGGGTTTTTTTCAAATACAAGATCGTATAATTTGCAAACAAGGATAATTTGACTTCTTACTTTCCAAAATGGATACTTTATATCTTTCTGTTTTCTGATTGCTCTAGCCAGGTCTTCCAGTAATATGTTGAATAACAGTGGTGACAGTGGACATCCTTGTCATGTTCCAGTACTTAAAGGAAAGGTTTTCAGGTTTGTTTTTTTTTTTCTTTTTCCCTCATTCAGCATGATACTAGTTGTCAGTCTCTCATAAGTGGCTTCTATTATGTTGAGCTATGTTACTTCTATCCCCAGTTGTTTGAGGCTTTTTTTTTTTTTTATCATAAAGTGATGTTAAATTTTACCAAATATTTCTTGTCTGTATCAATTGAAATGATATGATTTTTATTCCTAATTCTATTGATAATGATGTGTCACTTTGGTTGATTTGCATGCATTGAACCATTCTTGCATCCCAGGTATAAGTTTCAGTTGGTGATGATGACTCATCTTATTAATGTATTGTTGAATTCCATTTACTAATATTTTGTTGAGAATTTTTGCATCAATATTCCTCCGAGATATTGGCCTGTGGGTTTGTTTGTTTGTTTGATGTGCCTTTGTGTCATTTTGGAATCAAGGTAATACTGGCCTTGTAGAATGAGTTTGGACATATTCCTTCTTCCTCCATTTTTCAGAATAGTTTGAATAGGATTTTTATTAGTTCTGGAAATGTTTGGTAGAATTCAGCAGTGAAGCCTTTGAGTTCTGGCCTTTTCTCTATTGGAAGACTATTTATTATGCGTTCAATATTATTTGTTATTGCTCTGTTCAGTATTTGCATTTCTTTGTCGTTCAATCTTGGTAGGTTGTATGTATGTAGGAATTTATCTATTTCTTCTAGATTTTTCAACTTATTGGCATATAGTTACTCAATATAGCCACTAATAATCTTTTAAATTTCTGCAGCATCAGTGGTAATGTCTCCCTTTTCATTTCTGATATTATTTATTTGGCTCTTCTTTCTCTCTTAGGTAGTCTGGCTAAATGCTTGTCAATTTCATTTAACTTTTCAAAAAGCCAACTTCTTGTATCATTGGTCTTTTGTATTGTTGTTTTCAATTTCATTTATTTCTGCTTTGATATTTACTATTTCTTCTCTTCTAATGATTTTGTGTTTGGTTAGCTCTTGGTTTTCTAGTTCTTTAAGATGCATAATTAGATTGTTTATTTGAAGGTTTGTTTCTTTTTTGATGTAGGCAGTTATAGCTATTAGCTTCCCTGTCAGTACTGTTTCTGTTGTGTCACATAGCTTTTGCTATATGGTTTCCATTATCATTTGTTTCAGAAAATGTTTAATTCCTTTCTTAATTTCTTTATTGACCCACTGGCCATTCAGAATCATATTACTTCATTTTCATGCATTTGTATAGCTTCCAAAATTTCTTAAATTAAAAATTCTGAAATTAATTGTTATTAATTCCTACTTTTATTCCATTGTGGTCAGAGAAGATGCTTGATATTATTTTACTATTTTAGAATGTTGGAAGACTTGATTTGTAACCTAACATATGATCTATCCTTGGGAATGATCCATGTGTTGAAAAAATAATGTGTACTCTGCAGCTCTTGAATGAAATGTTTTGTAAATATCAATTGGATTTATTTGGTCTATATTGAAGATTAATTGTGATCTTTCTTTGTTGATTTGCTGTCTAAAGATCTGTCTCATACTGAAAGTTCAGTGCTAAAGTCTCCAGCTATTATTGTATTGAGACCTATCTTTTCTTTAGCTCTAATAATATTTCCTTTATATATCTGGATGCTTCAGTGTTGGGTGCATATATGTTTAAAAGTGTTATATCCTCTTGCTGGATTGATCCCTTTATAATTACATAGTGACTGTCTTTGTCTCTTTCTATAGTTTTTGTCTTGAAATCTATTTTGTCTGATACAGGTATAGCTACTCCTGCTTTTTTTTCTTTTTTTGAGTTTCTATTGGCTTGGAAGATATTTTTCATCCCTTTATATTTAGCCTACATACCTCTTTATAGGTAAAGTGTGCTTCTTATAGGCAACAGCTCAATGGGTTTATTTCTTTATCCTTTCAGACAGCCTATGTCTTTTGATTGAAGAGTTTAGTACATTCACATTCAATGTTATTATTGATAAGTAAGGACTTACTCCTACCATTTTGTTATTTGTTTTCTGGTCTTCTGTTCCTTCTTTCTTTCCTTTCTATCTTCCTCTAGTGAGGGTGATTTTCTCTGGTGATATGATTTAGTTTCTTGCTTGTATGTGTGTGTGTGTCCGTATGCATTGGATGCATTTTCATTTAAGGTTACCGTGAGGCTTGCAGATATTGTCTTATAACACATTATTTTAACCTGATAATGACTTAACATTTTTTGCATAAACCAACAAAAGTAAACTACTAAAACTTGCCTTAACATCCCCCCCACTTTTTAACATTTTGTTGTTTCTATTTATATCTTACTGTAATAACTATTTCTTGAAAAGTTATGTAGTTATTATTTTTTATTGATTCATTATTTCTTCTATTTAGGATAAGAACAGTTTACATAGCACAGTTACAGTGTTATAATATTCTGAGTTTTTCTGTGTACTTACTCTTGCCATTAAATTTTATACCTTCAGTTGATTATTTACGTCTCATGAATGACATTTTCTTTCCAATTGAAGTACTCTCTTTAGCATTTCTTATAGGACAGGTCTGGTATTTATAAAATTCCTCAACTTTTGTTTGTCTAGGAAAGTCTTTATTTATCCTTCATGGTTGAAGAATATCTTTTACCAGATACACTTTTCTAGGGTAAAAGACTTTTTCCTTCAACACTTTATATGTGTCATGCCACTCTTTACTGACCTAGAAGATTTCCACTGAAAAGTCTGTTGCTAGATATATTGGAGCTCCATTGTATGTTGTTTGTTTCTTTTCTCTTGCTGCTTTTAGGTTCCTTGTTTTATCCTTTATCAACTGAAGTGAAGTTCTTTTAGGCAGTTCTAGTTTGCTGTCAGACTTATACCTTATATAAGCTAATAAACTTCCTTACATTTACTTTGGAAGTATTACCATTATTACCTAATTGTAACTGAAACAATAAATCTTTAAAAGTTATGCAGCTAAGAACAGGATGGAAATAGGCTTGCTGAAATAACGCCACATACCAATATGACAAATTCTACTTTCTATGAAATACAACATATTTTTTCCTGAAGTGCATACATATTTTAAAATATAACTACTTATATTGATGAATGTCTTATGAAGTTGGGGTGATTATATCAATATAAGGCTTCATGTATTAATGAATTAATACATATATATTAATTGAAGTTATATGAATCTTAAGTATTACTGCTCATAGAGCATTTTCTTGATAAGAGATAATCAGTTTTATCCCAATTGTCTGACAGCTATGAATGATTTCCAGGCCTGAGTGATTAAGATAACTCTAATCCATTTTAAGATTAATAAATTCTATTTTATTGCATTGCCACCAGAGACTTACATTCAGTGAAGAACTAATGTAAGATGAAAAGATTTTCTTAACATAAAACTAAGTACTAGGAAAATTCAAAGAAAGGCAGACAAAAGTCTACTGTTAGAGGATTTGCAATTCTCCAAAAAGGACTCTAATTGCATAAAGCGTTGTTTGGTAAAAGCTGAAAACATATTCTTGGTAGTTTGAATTAGTCATGTGTTGGCTTACATTTGTCCCTGTGCCTCCACCATACTTTTAATTGGAGAGATGATGATGACTTAGAAGTCTTATCTTTCAATAGTCCCCCAAAAAAACATTACCTGGGAAACAAACAAACAAACAAAAACTACATTTGGTCACTAAATAACTCGGTCACTGTGGGTTGGTCACGTAACCTCTCTGGACCAGGTTAGTTCACATGGTCTTTTACCTTTTTAAATTGAGCCAAAAGGAATGCGTTGACAAATTATGACTACATTATGGATTCCGAGAAATGTTGCTAATAATACAGTAGGTTCTCAGAACTTTTACGTTTGGGAAATGCTGGTCATCTTCTTCCAATAATGTTTTGTATTTATCAAGCTTTCACATTAGAAAATTCTTACACTTACCCTTTATGGTACCAAGGATTGAGATGGATAGTGAGAATGCCTTAAAAAGTATCGGTTTGATTCTACCAATAGTCAGACTCATAAAATTATTTATAAAAATTTAAATCAGCATTACATTACCTCACAGAAGACTACACCATAAATGTTCTGCGAAATGGTTCAGTTTTTGCAAAATGTTAACATTGAATTTAAATATTGCCATATCTAATCACTCGCAAAATGGATAAAGGTAGAAAAATGTCTGCTCTAAAGTACTTTAAAAGCAATCAATAATATTTTTACTATAAGAAATCCCTTATACTATATTAAGAAAAAGGAAAGTTTAAAATTAACCAACAAAGGGTTATCATTCAGAACCCATAGACACATGTACTGCAAGGTGGCCAGGACACTACAACCAAGACCAAAGAAATCATGAGTTACATTTACTCGTTCTGCCTCTTCAGGGCTTTGCAGGCTTGTTTCTCTCTGCTTCACTAAACAAACCAGCTTCATTCTTCATCACAATGAGAACTACACCTTGTACATACCTTTGCTTCTTCCTAAAACTCTTACTTAGACCATTACATTGCTTACCCAGTCCTATTGTTTAAGTCAGAAACAAAACATTACCTCACAATGAGCCTCTTCATGTCAAAATCAGCTTACATTCATTATTTTAAAAAATGGGGGAGGGGAATAAAAGAGTTCTTCTCACCAAGATTTCCGGGGATATGACTCAAAGAGGAGGACACAATTCATATCTACCTTCTCTACACAGCAAGCCCATACCTTTAAATCAGACAAACACAAATCGAAAGAATAACATTTTGAAAAATGTACCTGGAATATCAGGACATAAGTATCTATTTGAAAAGATAATTAAATACAGAGATTTTAGGAGTGGAAAAACGAATAACCTATATTTCTTTGAGAAATTGTTAAATAAATTGTGCTGCATCCGTAATTTAAACTACTGAGAACTTTTCAAAAATAGTGAATTTAGCTCTCTATATTAACCTAACATGAAGTTCATGACATTTTACCATGTAATGTAATACAATAGGATATTATTTTTCTAAACAAATAAATAAATATATGTTTGGTGTATGCATATGGACAAATATCAACATATGTCAATATATGTATATAGGTACTGCATGCCATACATACACATATATAAATGTTAATATGTATATATGCAAATATTTATAAAAATGTATTAATATATACAAGCATGTAAACCTGTGTCTATATATATACATAAAAAACGCATATATTTGTTTCTATAACAGTATATCTAGTCTCTCTAGTAAATTGCTATCAGTTTTAGCTACTTGAAATTAATTTAAAACAATAATAATACTATTTTAATAAAAAACATTAAATGGTATAAAATTTACATATTTATTCTTTCTCATACTTTGGTATAAAGTAAAACAAGTAATCTATACCAAACTCTTTAATAACCCGCTCTTTTTCACCTCAGGGCTTTTGCACTTGTTTTCACTTCAGCCTGAAGTGCTCTTCCCATAGATGTATGGGCAAAGGCATACATGGAACACTCACAGAAACAGGACTACCAGTAGCAAATATGATATTTCAAAATTATTACCATGATTATTAAAGTGGCATAATGCATAATTTTCTCCTATCAAATTGGTTAAAAAATTAAAAAGGTAAACAGATGATTAGGTGGTTATAAAAAATGAACACTTGAACACACCACTTTTGGAACTCTAAGTTGGTTGTTATATCTACCTGTAAATAGTAAAAAAGACTATTCCAGTTCTGTAAATTATCTTTACTACATTTATTATGTCATAGACAGTGACTTAACAACAAACAAGCAAACAAAAATAGGTGCTTTATACATACCTTCTTAAACTATTTCAAGTGTCTTAAAATGAAGATCATGTAGGGGTTTTTTTCTTTGTTCGTTTTTGTTTTTGTTTTTTTCTGTAATCTTTTCAGTCTCCATGATTCCAACTTTGCTTTGCCCAATACACCTTGGGGCTACTTCATCTCCAAACATTTTGGTTATTTTTCAGTTCAGTTACTTTCCAAATGTTTTTATTTGGAGTGCTATGAAATCCCTAGTCCCTAACATAGTGATTGATACATGGTATGCGCTCAATTTACTATTATAAATAACTACAGAAAAAATAATTTTTAATGTTAAGATATATTTTAACAAAATATGTATTGCAGTGCTGTTTGTTTTAGCTTGTTATCAAAGAACATTGAACTAACATACATATACACTAAATATTTTAGAAAATTATTTGTTAAATGATATAGATACTGACACGGATGTTTATATACAAAATGTGGGTATATATGTACAATTATGTGTGTACATATATGTGTGTATATATATGCATATGTACACAATTGCTATGTTTCCATGTGTTACTTTTTTTTATCTTAATGGGTAACATTTACCTAGATCATTTTCCTTCATATGAAATCAGCTTCCTGACTGGTACTCTCTTTCCAGATGGTCCTGTGCTTGGCAGATTTGATGTGCCATGTCACATAAAAAGCTCATGAAACTGAAGTGGCATTGGACCCATATAATGCTTTTTTAATCAGCATACACACAGCGCATGACACAAAGCATCTCTGCCAACAAATTAGTACCTAATGTTTCTACCATCCAAGTTTAGTTCGACAATTTAACTCTGTAGTCCTACATAATTTATGCTGCTTCCTGACTCCATGTGGTCCATGTGAATGTATTTTGTAAAACAAAATAAAATGAAATCTCACAAAAGTCCAAAAGAAACCTCAACAAACACCACACACAGAAAAAAAAAAAAAAAAAGGAAGCTAAACAAAATCCGAGAACCAAAGGAAAATATCACACAAGTGGTGTACAGATGAACATTTTAGAGGTCCATATGTGAAGTGGTATCTTAAACAAAATTAATGTGTTCCTTTAAAATAAAACTAATTAGGAAAAGATATGTAGGGTTTTAAAGGTTGTGAAATGTAGGTAGTACATTTTGGCTGCTTGTTTTAAAAGCTATAGGGACATTCATAAGATAGCCACATTTTAGTAACCCATATCTTTTGTGAGATTAAATCTGTCTGCTGGGAATATTCCTGCATGGATAGAATAAAGAGTACTGCAAACTTTGGTGAGGAACAAGCTATCTTTATTAAAGTATTTATCACTTTTACTGCTGGAATTGGTATTAATATTTCAACAAACAATACCAGTAAGCCTTATCTTCTCTTTGTTGACTTTAGTTAAGCACTGTCAGCAGTAGGCTTTTTGGAACAGCTTGGCCCGCTCAAGCAGAATAATTCATCTTAGAAGAATTAAAAAAAATAAGCTCACTTTTAATATGCAGTAGGAGCACATCAAAGTATGAACACAAACTTAATCTGGAGGATGTAAGACTTTAAAATATGATTGACAATATTCTTTTCAGCTTCAAAACAACTGAGAACAGAATATTCAACCAAGTGACAAATTTTAAACAAACATAAAAAGTGAGCTTACAGAGTTTTATTTCAATCATCACATAGACTACTGCGCATGAGAAAACCAGAATTTTTATGTTAATTTCTTATTCAACATAATGTAAGAGGAAAGAGAGAGAGAAAAAAATAAATTCCCAAAGAGAGATCAATACTTTGAATTCAGTAAATGCTGAATATATCTAATGATTTTAACCTAAATGTCATATGACGTTGTGGACAAACCCAGAAATCAAAAATCAAGCACCATAATTAAAAAATCAGAATGAGGATGAGATACGAAGGGTTTAAGTAGACTACTGTGTTTGAATTTATCATATCATATGAAGTTCATGTCTTATGAAGTTATGGACAAATCCAGAGATCAAACACCATAATTAAAAAATCAGAATGAGTATGAGATATGAACGGTTTAAGCAGACTACTGTATTTGAATTTATCATGTTATAAGAAGCCTATTATGGAGCTAAAAGAGTTATTACAATTGTTTGCATGCAGTTACATAGATGACTACAGAGCCAAATGGGTCATTCAAATTAAAATTATGTTAAAAAACAAAGTTTAAAAAACAATGAAAGTTACTTTTTTGATTCACTACTGAGAGTGGGGCTGGAAGATGGAAGAAAGGCAGAATAGCTTGCTTCATTAAACACCAAAAGTACAGATTATTATCTGTTCTGGTAAGTCAAGAAGACACTCTTGCATTCCAGAAGAAAGGCTATGTTAGTATTTTTTAAAGAAGAACGCACAGTGAGTAAAATTCTATATTATTAGTGTATAAAACTTTCTTTACTTTTTACAATGGTCTTTATGCTGATTCAATGATTTGAGAATAATTTTTTGCATCTTGGGCACTGCTAATCCTACAAGACGTTCAGAAAAGCAGTGCTCAGAGAGCATCTGTTATACAAGTTGTCCCCCTTCACTTACATAATCTTGGCTCAGTCACAAGTTCTAAGCTATGAATTGGGGTTGAAGGCAGAAGATATCTTCTTTTGAAGGAATTTATAGCTAGATTGTTTAGATACCTTCACAGCTTTTAAAGTAAGTTTAAATTGGCATATAAGATGCTTACAGAAAAAAAAAAAAATCACAAATAATAAGTGTACAACTCTAAGTGTCACCAAAATTGAATACACCAATGAAAACCACCAAGTCAAGAGATACAATAATACCAAAATTCCAGAAACCTTTTAACTCACCCTTAGTAATAATCCCTCTTGCTTGATTATAAACCACTATCCTGATTTCTAACAACATAGCTGTTTTTCAACTTTACATGTAAGAAAATATACAACATGCATTATTTGTGTCTGGCTTATTATGTTGGTGAGATCCATTCACTTATTTTTCCATGAGTAGTAGTGCTTCACTTTAATATTATTATAATAGCTATCAGTATTATTAATTATTAATTATTGCAATTAATAAACACATAAATAATTTCCAAGTATTGGGGGTCAATATACATAATGGTGCTACAAATAGTTATACAGTTTTTGGATTAAGTAGGATACATTTGGTTGGAGTGTCTACCTAGGAATAGAACTGCATGACCATAGGGAAGGCATCCACACAATTTCAGGAAATATTGCAAAACAATTTTCCCAAATAGTTATACTAATTTTTTCATTCACAAGTAGTGTATGGGAGTTTCATTGTCCAGGGTCTTCAACAAAGAGTATTGTGCATTTTTTTTAAGTAATCAGGGAGGATGTGTAGTTATGTCTCATGGTGGTTTTAATTCACATTTCCTTGATGAGGTTTAGCACATTTCAAATATTTATTGGCCAACTGGAAATATTTTAGAATGATTGCCTGTTCACATATTTTACCCATCTTTTTATTGGGTTGTTTAATTTTTTTTATTGGTTAGCAAAGATTCTTTCTGAATTTTTTTTTTTTTTTTTTGATAGGGGCTTTCCATTTGTTTTATGCATTGATATGTCATCACCATGCTATCTTGGTTCCTCATACTTTAAAGGAAATCTATTGAAAAATAAAAGTTTCTAAATTTAATAGAGTCCAATTTATCATTACTTTCTACATTCTAGTGCTTATTGTATCTTGCATCCTAACAAAACTTTCCCAACCTCCAAGAAAAAACCATCAGAAATTAATACTGGATTGTGACAAGAAAAATTTCACTTTTTTTTTTGCTCTTCTCAGATATCACAGGTAAGAAATGAACAGAATCACTTGACAATTTTAAATTTAGATTTTTTGTCTGCTTCTATGTATGAACAAAAGCATCCCCGCTATTTACAATACCAGCTTAAAATAGCTAATATTATTGAAAGTTTATTCTGATACTTTGTAATCTACAGATATATTGATCAACATATGTTTGTTTTAGTTTCAGGTATTTAAGAATATAGGTGAATATTATGTATGGTTATTGTCAAAGATAAAATACACCTGAGAGGTTAGGAGTCGTAGTTACAGTGGCTCTTCTCTAGGCAGGGCCAGAAAAACAGAACACTGAACAATGAATCTCAGACAGCCTTCCTGATATATACATTCTTCAGCATAGCATGAAATCAACAGGAAGATTCTCAAGCACTCATGTATCAGGAGAACATCACACCTGGTTACCAAACCAGACCACAAAAATAGGTGTTAATGAGAGATATTTCAGGAAAGAGCTGGTAAACCCAAAAATGCAGTATTGGATAAGAAAACATGCAAAGTTTTAGGTGAGCTCAAGAACCCCATGAATCAAATCTTTATATTTCTTGAAGATTAAAAAAAAAAATCAACTACCTAAAGACTTTTATAGAACCTATTCTGTAAGATTAGAATCTGAAATCCCTTCCAGAAAACAGCTCAAGTAAAAAAATCAACATGTTCCATTACACAATTTTCAAAGAGTTTATCTCAAAAGTATACCATGAAAAGACATTCGTTTGGCATAAGTAAATTCTACTAAACATTTCATACGAATCTACAAACTTCCAAAAAAGTGATCACCTTCTAATTCCATATAAATGTGTTAACTGAATTTTCCATTTCTGTGAAACACGCCTGTGGAATTTTTATAAAGATTGCATTAAATCTATAGATTACTTTGGATAACATTGCCATCTTAAATATATTGTCTTCCCATCCATTAACACAAGCTACATTTCCATTTATGTATGTCTTCTTTAATGTCTTTCAACAATGTTTTAGGAGTTTTCAGTGCTAAATTCTTTCACTTACTTGGTTAAATTTGTTCCTAGATATTTTATTATTTTGGATCCTGTTGTAAATGGAATACTTTTTATTTTTTTATTTTTTAATTGTTCATTGCTAGTTTATAGAAACAAACTGATTTTTGTTTGTTGATTTTGTGCTCCACAAAGTAACTAAATTCATTTATTAACTCCAATAATTTTTAAGTTTTTGGTGGATTATTTAGGATTCCCTATATGTAAGATTTTGGCATTGTGAATAAAGAGAATTTCACTTTTTGTTTTCTTTTTTGATTTGGATGTTTTGTATTTCTTTGGTTTCCCTAAATGTTTGGGCTAGCTATTCTAGTACAATGTTTAATAGCAGTAATAGAATCCAGTGCCTTCATTTTTTCCCCATCTTAGAGAGAATGCTTTAATTCTTATCCCATGGAATATGATGTTAGTTGTGAGATTTTTGTAAATAACCTTTATCATGTTGAAGATGTTCTCTTCAATTTCTTGTTTTTTGAACATTTGTTATGAAAGTATGTGGGATTTATTTCAATTTGTTTCTGTATCAATTGGGATAATTGTATGGGTTTTCTTTATTCATTCTATTAATGTGACGTATTATATTGACTGATTGTTACATGCTAATCCATCATTGCATTTCAGAGATTTTTTCCATTTGTATTCATAAAGGATTTTAATCTGTAGTTTGTTATTATTGTAATGTCTTCATCTGAATTTGGGTCATAGGGTGAATTAGTAAATATTCTTTTCTATTTTATATATTGGAATAATGTGAAAGGATTGGTGTTGTCTTCTTTAAAGAATTTGTAGAATTCACCAGAGAAGCCATTTTTGTTCTGGTCTTTTCATTTTTGGGTGACATTTGAACACTGATTATCTCTTTTGCTATAGGTGTGTTCATATTTTCTGATACATCTTCAGTTAGTCTCACTAATTTTATCTAGACATTTGTTCTTTTCATTTAGACTATCTTTTTTTTATTTTTATTTTTTCTTATTATACTGTAAGTTCTAGGGTACATGTGCACAAAGTACAGGTTTGTTACATATGTATACATGTGCCATGTTGGTGTGCTGCACCCATTAACTCATCATTTACATTAGGTATATCTCCTAATGCTATATCTGCTATTAGCACTTTTAACATTTCTTATAGGGCCAGTTATTATTAATCCTCTCAACCTTTGCATGTGAAATAATGTTTTATTTTCTCCTTAATTTTTGATGGATAGTTTAACAAATTTTCAGTTGATAGTTTCTTTTTTCTTTCAGCACTTTTAATATGTCATCCCATTCCTTTCTTAGCTATGACATTCTCATTGATAATAAATCTACTCTTAATCATAATGAGGATCTCTTGTATATGATGAGTTGTTTTTCTCTTGCTGCTTTCAAGATTTTCTCTATGTCATTAGCTTTCAATAGCTTAATTATGACATGTCTTAGTGTAGAACTCTGTTTTTATTCTTAAATTTTATTGAGTTTCTTGTATGTATAGATTAATGAATTCATAGAATTTGGAGACTTTTTTTCATTTTTTTTTTCAGATATTCCCTTTGTTCCTTTGTCTCATTTCTCACACTCTGAGACTCCCCTTATGCATATGTTGGTGTACTTAATTGTGTCCCCCAGCTCTCTTAGACTTTATTCAATCTTTTCTTCTTCCTGCTCCTCAGCTCGGTTAATCCCGATGGACCTAAGATTGTTTATTAATTCTTTATCTGCTCAAATTTGCTATTGAAATGATCTAGTAATGTTTTCATTGCAGATTTTGTACTTTAGAGTTCCAAAACTTTTGTTTGGATTTTTTCTGCACTTTCTGTCTTTGTTGATATTCTCTATTTGTTGAGACATCATGTTCAGGATTCTTTTATCTGAGTATATTTAGGCAGTTTGCTTAAAGTCTTTGTATAGTAGTTCCAGCTATACTTCCTCAGGGATATTCTCTATTAGTTTCACATCGTATGTCAATCATATGATGTGTTAACTAATATAATCAGATTCTTACTTCTCTTCAGGGATTTTCGCTGTTGTTGCCTTTTGTAGATAATAGTTTTTTGTTTAGTTAATTTTAAACCTTTTCTTAAGACATAATACATCATATACTACATCATGTGTGGTCTCTGAAGCCTCCATTTCTTTTAGTGTGTAGTCAGCTAGGGTTTTGACAGATTGCCTTGAATGACATTTTTAGGTTGCCTCTTACTGATTTACTATTATATAGTAGCTATAAGCCTTTGACTATTTCCAAAAGTTCTGACAAAGTTGATACTGACCATGTTCTCTTCTCTTTAAACAAAATTATGTGGAGAGATAGACCCTTGGAGCTGCATAATTTACAAAATTATACTGATGTAAATCTCCTCCAGGATTCTGTTGATCAGTATTAGCATGATACATCTTCCTCCATTCCTAAAATTTAAATCATCCATAGGGTTTTTTTTTTTTTTTAATTTGCCATCCATGGTTTATATTTAAGTGGGTTTCCCTCTTACAATATTTTTTTAATTCACTCTTAAAATTCTGCTTCTTAGTGTGCTTAAAACATTCGTATTTAAAGTGGCTATCATATGATTGACAATGAGATACCATCTAACACCAGACAGAGTGGCTATTATTAAAAAGTTATAAAATAACAGATGCTGGAGAGGTTGTGGAGAAAAAGGAATGCATATACACTGTGGGAGTGTAAATTAGTTCAGTCATTGTGTAAGACAGTGTGGCACGTCCTTGAAGACCTAAAGGTAGAAATACCATTCAGCCAGCAATCCCATTACTAGGTATCACCCAAAGGAATAACAATTATTCTATTATAAAGACACCTGTACATGGATGTTCATTATTCACTATTAGCACTATTCACAATAGCAAAGACATGAAATCAACCAAAATATCTGTTGATGATAGACTGGATAAAGAAATGTGGTGTATATGCACCATAGAATATGATGCAGGAGTAAGAAAGAAAGAGATCGTGTCCTTTGCAGTGACATGGAAGGAGCAGGAGGACATTATCCTTAGCAAACTAACACAGAAAGAGAAACCAAATACCACATGTTCTCACTTATACATAGGAGATAAATGATGAGACCACATGGATGCATAGAGGAGAACAACCCACACTGGGGTCTTTTAGAGGGTGGAGGGTGAGAGAAGAGAATCAGGAAAAACAACAAATAGGTACTAGACTTAATACCTAGGTAATGAAATAATCTGTATAACAAACTCCCATGACACAACCTATGTAACAAACCTGCAGCTTTCAGATGTGGGCATTCAGTTCCATAAATTTTCCTCTTAACACTGCTGTACCTGTGTCCCAGAGATTCTGGTATATTGTCTCTTTGTTTTCATTGATTTCAAAGAGCTTCTTGATTTCTGCCTTATTTTTGTCATTTGCCCAGGAGTCATTCAGGAGCAGGTTGTTCAATTTTCATGTACTTGTGAGCTTCTGAGTGAGTTTTTAAATCCTGAATTTTAATTTGATTGCACTGTGGATTAAGATACTGTTTGTTATGATTTCCATTTTTTTTTTTTTTTTTTTTTTTT
>NW_016806995.1:2697905-2701097 GCF_001698545.2 Rhinopithecus bieti
TTTTTTTTTTTTTTTTTTTTTTTTTTGCATTTGCTGAGGAATGTTTTACTTCCAATTATGTGGTCAATTTTCGAATACTGCTACGTGGCACTGAGAAGAATGTACATTCCGTTGATTTGGGGTGTAGAGTTCTGTAAATGTCTATTAGGTCCACTTGATCCAGAACTGCCAGTCTGCCATATGATTGTGAACTCTACACAGTACAAACCTTCCAGTCTCCTTAGCACTGTCAAGGGAAAACCACCTACTAAAGCCTCAATAATGGTGGATGCCCCTCCTCCCACCAAGCTTGATCATCCCAGGTGGACTCCAGACTGCTGTGCTGGCAGTGAGAATTTCAAAACAGTATTCCTTAGCTTGCTGGGTTCTGTGGGAGTGGAACCTACTGAGCGAGACCACTCAGCTCCTGGCTTCAACCCTCTTTTTAGCAGGGTGGATGGTTCTCTTGTCTCGCTAGGGTTCCAGGTGCTGCTGGGGTATGAAAAAAACTATGCAGCTGGCTCAGTTTCTGCCCAAAAAGCCACCCAGTTTTGTGCTTGAAACCCAGGGCCCTGGTGGTGTAGGCTCACAAGGGAATCTCTTGTTCTGCTGATTGCAAAAATCTGTGGAAAAAGTCTAGTACCTGGGACGGGTAGCACAGTCCCTCACCACTTCCCTTGGCTGGGAGAGGGAGGTCTCCCAGCTTCTTTCATTTTCAGAGTAAAGCAACACCCCAGCCTGCTTCTGCTAACACTCCATGGGTTGCACCCACTGCCTAACCAGTCCCAATGAGATGAACTGGATACCTCAGTTGGAAATGCAGAAATCCCCCGCCTTCTGCATTGGTCTCTCTGGGAGCTGCAGACCAAAACTGTTTCTATTCAACCCTTCTGGCCCCTCCCCAGTGCAAATATGTTTATGAGGTGGTGATTTGATTTGATTTGATTTTCTTTGGGTGTATACATATAAGGATTTATATGTCATATAGTGATTCTACTTTTTATTTCTTTAGAAACCTCCATATTGTTTTCCATCATGGTGGCACCAGTGTGCATTCACATCTAAAGTACACAAGGGTCCCCTTCACACTCCCACCAACATTTGTCTTTTTGATGATAGCTGACATCATGGATCTTTGAAACCAGCAAAGTCAAAACACACACACACAAACACACACAGAGAAAAAAAAAAAAAGGTTTTGACATTGGCTTTGCAATGATTTCTTGGATATGGCATCAAAAGCTCCAGCTACAAAGCAAAACTAAATGAATTAGACTACATCAAACTATAGTCCTGTACAGCACAGAAAACAAGAAAATGAAAAGACAATATATGGATAGGAAAAAAAATTGTGTAAATTATATGTCTAATAAGGGTTAATATCAAAAATGTGTAAAGATATACAACTCTATAGAATAAAATATATAAAACAGTTTTTAAAATGGGCAAGAAACCTAAATGAATATTTCTTTGAAGAAGACATCAAAACGTGTATGAAAAGATGCTTCACATTATTAGTCATCAGGAAAATATAAATCAAAACTACTGTGAGATATCACTTGACTCTTGTACTGTTTCTTCATAGTTCCTGATAAGATGTTCAATGTGGTTGTTATACTTGTTCCTCTACAGATTAGATATTTGTCTTTTTACATGGCTGGTTTCCTGATTTTTATGTTACCTCATGGCTGATTTCCTGATTTTCATTTTATCTTTGGTATTATGTGGTTTGAATATAATATGCTGTCATGTGAATTTGTATATTTTTGTTTAATTTGTTTTGCTTTTGTTTAAGTTGCTTGGCATTCCCTGTGTGTTACTGAATCTGTGGTTTGATGTCTGCCATTAATATATGAAATATTTTCAGAAATTATTACTTCAGACATTTTCTCTCTTTCCTATCTCTTTCTTCTTCTGGTATTCCCATAATACATATGTTGCATCTGAAATTGTTCCATAGTTCTTTGATATTCTCTTTTGTTTTGTTTCATTTTTCTCTTTGCATGTCACTTTATGAAATTTTTATGGATACACATTTAAGCTCACTGATTTTTTTTTTTTTTTGAGACGGAGTCTTGCTCTGTCACCCAGGCTGGAGTGCAGTGGCGCGATCTCCACTCACTGCAAGCTCCGCTTCCCAGGTTCACACCATTCTCCTGCCTCAGCCTCCCGTGTAAGCTCACTGATTTTATCCTTTGGCATGTCCAGTCCAGTGATGAGTCCATTAAGGATGTTCTTTGTTTGTATTACAGAGTTTTCAATAGATGGAAAATTTTCAATTTTTTTTAGATTTTTAAAAATATCTGTACTTACATTGTCCCTTTGTTATTGCATTTTGGCTTTTTCAGTAGAATTCTTAAGATATCATTCATAGATATGAAAAATTCCCAGTCTGATATTTGCAAAATCTCTGCCATGTCTGAGTCTGGTTTTGATGCATGCTTTGTCTCTTCAGGCTGTTGTTTTTCTTGGCTTTTATTATGCTTTGCATTTTTAAAAGCTGTATATCATGTATCAGCTAATAGGAACTATGGGAAATAGATCTTTGCTGTGATGTTTTATGTTATTCTGAACTAGGAATTGGACTGTAGGAATTGGACTGTTATTCTGAACTAGGAATTTACTGCTGGCTGTGGCTGCACCAAACAGATTCCAATTAAAGAAGAAAGGCAAGTCTTTGATTTTCTTCTAGGTTTTTGTGTTTGCTTGTCTTTGCATGTGCCCTTTTGTCTAGATTTCTCTAAACAACAATTTTTAAATAGAGTCTGACACTTGCAGTTTTTTAGCTATAATCTGTTGTTAATATCCTTATGCCCTGCTGATGTTATGTCAAATTGTGAGAGAAGAGAAGTGTTCTATAATGCTATGATTCAGTATAAATTTTTTATTAGAGATACATTTTTCAGCTAAGAACTTCACAAGTGTTTATTAGAGAATCCCCTTTTATGGTGGCCCGGACCATCGGCATTTCTGTGGATCCGAGGAGGTGGAACAAGTCCACGGAGTCCCTGCAGGCCAACGTGCAGCGGCTGAAGGAGTGCTGCTCCAAACTCATCCTCTTCCCCAGGAAGCCCTCGGCCCCCAAGAAGGGAGAGAGTTCTGCTGAAGAACTGAAACTGGCCACCCAGCTGACAGGACCGGTCATGCCCATCTGGAATATCTATAAGAAGGAGAAAGTTCGAATCATTACTGAGGAGGAGAAGAATTTCAAAA
>NW_016806996.1:0-516 GCF_001698545.2 Rhinopithecus bieti
CTACTTTTATGGAGAAAATAAATAATAATTTTATGAATACTTAACCCTATTTGAGTCAAGTTTCTATCCCTTTTATCCAAAATCTCCTTAACTTACCCAGTTTCTTCCTAACATTCTGAACATTGCTGAGCTAACCTGCCCATCCCCAGGCCTTCCAAGAGCAGGAGGTGAGATATGGGAGCTAGGGAAAGGTGAAACTAGAGGAAGTCTTATTGCACAAAAATGATAAACCATCTAAAAAGACCACAAGAACCAGCCGGGCGCGGTGGCTCAAGCCTGTAATCCCAGCACTTTGGGAGGCCGAGACAGGCGGATCACGAGGTCAGGAGATCGAGACCATCTTGGCTAACACGGTGAAACCCCGTCTCTACTAAAAAATACAAAAAACTAGCCGGGCGAGGTGGCGGGCACCTGTAGTCCCAGCTACTCGGAGGCTGAGGCAGGAGAATGGCATAAACCCGGGAGGCGGAGCTTGCAGTGAACTGAGAACCGGCCACTGCACTCCAGCCCGGGCGA
>NW_016806997.1:0-1083 GCF_001698545.2 Rhinopithecus bieti
AAAAAAAAAAAGATTGCTTTCCTTGTATTATCTTTCAACACACACCAGTTTTTTTGTTTTTGTTTTTGTTTTGTTTTTTTTTGTTGTTGTTGAGACGGAGTCTCGCTCTGTCGCCCAGGCTGGAGCGCAGTGGCCGGATCTCAGCTCACTACAAGCTCCGCCTCCCGGGTTCCCGCCATTCTCCCGCCTCAGCCTCCCGAATAGCTGGGACTACAGGCGCCCGCCACCTCGCCGGGCTAGTTTTTTGTATTTTTTTAGTAGAGACGGGGTTTCACTGTGTTAGCCAGGATGGTCTCGATCTCCTGACCTCGTGATCCGCCCGCCTCGGCCTCCCAAAGTGCTGAGATTACAGGCTTGAGCCACCGCGCCCGGCCACATACCAGTTTTAAAACTTAAATCAAAACACAATGGAATGAGAATAATGTAAGAATGGTGCACACAGCTTAAGAAAGCCATAAATTCCTAGACACACTGTCCAGGGTTTGGGTTTAATTTGTTAAAACAACAACCAACAACAAAAACCGAAACAAAAAAACCCTCGAGAATGTCTTGTTCTTGATGTTCAGGCTGGCAGGAGACATTCTGCTTGAGGTTTTAAAGAAAATGGGCATCAGTGATGTTGGCCCAAAGCAGCTACCTAAAGAAATATAGAGAGAGATTGGATAAAGGATACAAAACTACAGTTAGATACAATGAGTAAGTTCCAGTGTTCTATACCAGGAGTCAGGAACAGGCCACACAGTAGCCAGTAACGCTTTATCTGTCTTTACAGCCACTCCCCATTGCTCACATTACTGCCTGAGATCCGCCTCCTGTAAGATCAGTGACTACATTAGAGTCTCATAGGAATGTGAACCATATTGTGAACTGCACATGCGAGGGATCTAGGTTGCACACTCCTCATGAGAATCTAATGCCTGATGATCTGTCACTGTCTCCCATCACCTCCAGATGGGACCATCTAGTTGCAGGAAAACAAGCTCAGGCTCCCACTGATTCCACATGATGCTGAGTTGTACAATTATTTTATTATATATAGTAGTAATAATAGTAATAGTAATAGTAATAGTAATAATATCTATT
>NW_016806998.1:0-1083 GCF_001698545.2 Rhinopithecus bieti
GTTTATATTTATGAAGGACATTGGTCTATACATTTGTTGTCTTGTAATGTTTTTGTCTGATTTTGATATCTGCATAATACCGACTTTATAGAATGACTTGCTATGTGGTCCTACCTCTTCTATTTTCTAAAAAAAAGTTTGAAAAGAGTTGGAGTTAATTTTTTGCTTACTGTTTAGTAGAAATTACTAGTAAAGACATCTGCTCCTGGACTTTTCTTTGTGGGAAGTGTTTTGATTACTATTTAAATTTAGCTGCTTGCTATTCTATTCAGATGTTCTTGTTCTTGAGTCAGTTTTAGTAGTTTGTGTTGTCTAGGAATTTTTACATTTCATTAAGACTAACTTATAGGTATACAATTCTTCATAGTATTCTACATAATACTTTTATATATATAAAAGCAGTAGGAATGTCATTGCCTTCACTGCTGATTTTATGCATTTGAGTCCTTACTCTTTTTTTCTTATTAATCAAGCTAAAGACTTGTCAGTTTTGTTGATCTTTTAGAAGAACAACAAGATTTTGCTGATTTTCTGTTTTTTAAATTATCTATGCCATTTATTTCTGCTCTAGCATTTATTATTTTTCTTTTTCTGCTTGCTTTCTATATAGCTTGCTCTCGTTTCTCTAAGGTGAGCATTTACATTACTGATTTAAAGCTTTATTTTATAACAGGCATTTAAAGGTTTATTGTTTTTTTCTTAGCATTGCTTTAGCTGCCACCCATTGACTGTGGTATACTATGTTTCATGTTCATTCATTTCTAGTATTTTCTAATTTTTCTTGTGATTTCTTTCTCGACAAGTTGTTTAAACTTGATTTAAAAAAAATTTTTCCATAACTTGTCAATTTCACAAATTTTCTGCAGTTACTGGTTCTAACTCTATTCATTTTAGTCAGAAAATTGTTTTGTATTATTTTAATCTTTTAAATTTATTTAAACTTCTTTTAGAGCATAACATATCGTCAGACATTGGGAATGCTCCATGAGAACTTGAGAAGAATGTGTAGTCTGTCTTTGAGTAGAATAATCTATAAATGTCTATTAGGTCTAGTTTTTTTGTACTAAAGTCTCCTATTTACTT
>NW_016806999.1:0-1918 GCF_001698545.2 Rhinopithecus bieti
TGAATCTGTAATGGGATGTTTTGGAGTACATACAGGCCTAAATTGAAAAAAGAAAATTCTCCAGGTAAAAACTAGAGAGAAGCTTTCAGAGAAAATCCTTTGTGATATGTGTATTCGTCTCATAGAGCTAAACGTTTCTGTTGAGGGAGCACTTTGGCATCACTGTTTTTATGGTGTCTGAGAAGGGATATTTGGCAGCACATTGAAGCCTATGGTTTCAAAGGAAATATCTGCATATAAAAACTGGAAAGAAGCTTTCTGAGAAACTGCTTTGTGATGTGTGAGTTCATCTCACAGAGTTACACAAATCTGTTCATGGAGCAGTTTGGTAGCACTGTTTTTGGGGAATGTGATAAGGGATATTTTGGATCGCAATGAAGCGTATGGTGACAAAGGAAATATCCTCAGATAAAAAATTAAAAGAACATTCTGAGAAAATTATTTGAGATGGGTCAATTCATCTCACAGGGTTGCACCTTTCTTTTCATTGAGCAGTTTGTTAACACTGTTTTTGTGGGATCTGCAAAGGGATATTTGGGAGCACGTTGAGGACTATAGTGAGAAAGGAATATCTTCAGATAAAACTAGAAAGAATTTTCTGAGAAACTTTTGTGATGTGTGAATTCATCTCACAGAGATACACTGTAGTTTTCATTGGGTAGTCTGATAACACTGGTTTCGTGGAATCTGTAATAGGATACTTGGGAGTGCATTCAAGCCTATGGTGCTATGGTGAGAAAGGAAGTGTAATCAGATAAAAACCAAAAAGAAGCTGTCTGAGAAACTGCTTTGTGATGTGTGCATTCATCTCACAGAGTTACACCGCTCTTTTCATTGAGTGGTATGCTAACCCTGTTTACGTGGAATCCACAATAGGATATTTAGGAATGCATTGAAGCCTATTGTGAAAAAGGAAATATCCTCAAATAATAACTAGAAAACAGCTTTGTGAGAAACTGATTAGTGATGTCTGAATTCACCTCACTGAGTTACACTGTACTTGTCATTGAGTAGTAGGTTAACACTGATTTCTTGGAATCTGCAATGGGATATTTTGGAGCACATTGAAGCTTAAGGTGAGAAAGGAAACATCCTCAGACAAAAACTAGAAAGAAACTTCCTGAGAAACTACTTTGTGATGGGTGAATTCATCTCCAAGAGTTACACCTTGATTTTCATTACGCTTTTTGGTAACACTGTTTAGTGAAATCTGCAGTGGGATATTTCGGAGTGCATAGAGTTCAATGGTGAAAAATTAAATATCTTCAGGAAAAACTTAAGAGAAGCTTTCTGAGATACTCCTTAGTGAAGTGTGCATTCACCTCATTGAGTTAAACGTTTCTGTTGAGGGAGCTCTTTGGCATCAATGTTTTTGTTTTGTCTGAGAAGGGATATTTGGGAGCGCATTGAAGCCTAAGGTGGAAAAGGAAATATCCTCATATAATACCTAGAAAGAAGACTTCCGAGAAGCTGTTTGTTATGTGCTAATTCATCTCGCAGAGTTACACCATTCTTTGCATGGAGCAGTTTGTTACCTCTGTTTTTGGGGAATGGGACACGGGATATTTTGGATTGCATTGAAGGATATGGTGAAAAAGGAAATATCCTCAGACAATAACTAGAAAGAACTTTCTGAGAAAGTTCTTTGTGATGTGTGAGTTCATCTCACAGAGTTACACCTTTCCTTTCATGGAGCAGTTTTCTAACACTGTTTTTGTGGAATCTGCAAAGGGAAATTTGGGAGCACATTGAGGCCTATGGTGAAAAAGGAAATGTCCTCATATAAAAACTAGAAAGAAGCTTTCTGAGAAACTTCTCTGTGATGTCTTAATTCGTCTCACAGAGTTACACTATCCTTTTCAAGGAGAAGTTTTGTAGCACTGTTTTGTTGAATCTGAGAAGGTATAGTTTGGATCTC
>NW_016807000.1:0-516 GCF_001698545.2 Rhinopithecus bieti
GGAATATGGAATGCAATGGAATAAGGAATGGAATGGAATATTGAACGGAATGGAATGGAATATGGAATGGAATTGAAAATGGAATGGAATGGATTATGGAATGGAATGGAATGGAAAATGGAATGGAATGGAATATGGAATGGAATGGAATGGAATATGGAATAGAATGGAATGGAATATGGAATGGAGTATAATGGAATCGAAGGCAATATGTAATGGAATCGAATGGAATAAGGAATGGAAGGGAATATGGACTGGAATATAGAATGGAATGGAATATGGAATGGAATGGAATGGAATGGAATGGAACAGAATGGAATAGAACGTAATGGAACGGGATATGAAATGGAACAGAAGGGAACGGAATGGAATGGAATGCAAAGGAATATGGCATGTAACAGAATTTGGAATGGAATGGAATAAGGAGTGCAAGGGAATATGGAATGGAATGGAATAGAATGGAACAGAAAGGAATGGAATGGAATGGAATGGAATGGAATGGAATGCAATGGAATG
>NW_016807001.1:0-2014 GCF_001698545.2 Rhinopithecus bieti
GTTCTCTCTCCCTGAGTGGCCCTGGTGAATCTGCTTGACTGTATACAAACAAACACATTGCTGTGAATTGAGAATATTCACATATACTTTACAAATTTTGGAGAAATTAGGCAGAGAGAGAGAAATATGACTCAAATTATGTTTGAAAGAGTATACTCAACATAGTTAAAGTAACAGGAAATCTAAAATCCGAAAGCTTAGTTTAAGGATAAAAGCTGGTGTGCTCCATTAATTCCTGCAGGCCCAACAAAGGCAGCTTAGGAATTCAAGATAAATTGAACGAATGATGACTTGCTGGAAATGCATGGGAACACAAAATTAAAGAAAAGCCTTCCACTAGGAACTAAAAAAATTATGGTTTTATATATATGCACACGCAAGCAAAGCCACAGGAGAATAAATAGCAAGCAAATGAAAACCAGAGGGAAAACAAATATGCAGGAAACCAACCCTAAATTTTCTTACTCAATTTACCCTAGAGCTTACAGTGTTACCTAGGGCCCCCCAAAACTCACATAATGAATAATTTATTTCTGCTACACAATTTAATATCCTTAAGTTCACTAATATTAGTATACATCCTGTGCAATTAAGAAATTCACATTAGGCACAGGACCAATAACTGCTTCAGCACTATCCATGCAAAACAGTAAACACAGTGTGAAGCAATGCAAGCATATATGTGAAACTTGGCTTTACACTAAATCGAGCTTCATGCTTAGCTATACTAAAAAAAGAATTTCCAAACTGCTTATGTATTTTTACAATATTTGTTATTTTAATCAAGACTAAGAGCTTTAACTATGCAAACAGTAATTNGAAAAACTCAAAGATAGAGCCCCAAAACTCACCAACCAAGGAAATAATTACACTGAACCCCTTGGGCACTCCCTAATTGGATGTCCTGGGTTCTCCCAATTCTTAGTCCTTTAATACCTATTTTCCCCTTTTATTCAGACCTTGTATCTTCTGTTTTGTCTCTCAATTCATCCAAAACTGTATCCAGGCCATCAGCAATCATTCTATATGACACATGCTCCTTCTAACAACCCCTCAATATCATCCTTTACCACAAGATCCTCCTTCAACTTGACCTCTCCCACTCTAGGTTCCCATGCCACCCCTAATCTCACTTGAAGCAGCACTGGGAAACATCACCCATTATCTCTCCATGCCACCCCCCACAAAAAATTTTGCTACCCCAACACTTCAATACTATTTAATGCTATTTTCTTATTAATATAAGAAGGTAGGAATGTCAAGCTAAGCCATTGTGTCCTCTGTGACCTATACATATAGACATCCAGATGGCCCAAAGCAAGTGAATAATCACAGAAAGAAGTGAAAATGTCCGGCCCCTGTCCTAACTGATGATATTCCACCACAAAAGAAGTGAAATTGGCTGGTCCCTGCCTTAACTGATGACATTACCTTGTGAAATTCCTTCTCCTGGCTCATCTTGGCTCAAAAGCTCCCCACTGAGCACCTTATGGCCCCACCCCTGCCAGCCATAGAACAACCTCCTTTGACTGTAATTTTCCACTACCTACCCAAATCTTATCAAATGGCCCCACACCTATCTCCCTTTGCTGACTCTCTTTTCGGACTCAGCCTGCCTGCATCCAGGTGATTAAAAGCTTTATTGCTCACACAAAGCCTGTTTGGTGGCCTCTTCACACAGATGCACATGAAAGGTAACTCCTAGCAATTTTAGCTTTAAGATAAAATTTGGTAAATTGGTTTAATTGTGTGCTAACTGCAGCCAAAGTTTGCCTTCTTAGTTAAGGGTGTGGTTAGTTCCATATGTCCCCAGGCGGTACCAATTGTGTAGCCTGCAAGTCAAATAGTTTTAAAACCCAAAAGCAGTTTGTTACCTTAAAACATTCAGTAAACCTTGCATCTGACCTACATAGTTTGGTTCACCTATTTACATTTTAATGACACCTGCATTTTACCAATAATTTTTAAAACCATCTTCATTATCCAGAGATTACTTAAGTCACATGAACTAAAT
>NW_016807001.1:4641-10790 GCF_001698545.2 Rhinopithecus bieti
AAAAAAAAAAAAAAAAAAAAAAAAAAAAAACTTGAAAAAGACCCTGGTCCCTTAAGTGAATGGGGTGGTGGCAGTCAGGCTTCTCCACACAGAAACCCTTTAGTTTCACTGGCCAAGGCCAGAAACCTGCAGTTGCTTCCATGTTTAGGCACTGCCCACCAAGGGTCTCAAGTTGGAAAAGGAAAGAGAGCGAGAAAGAGAGAGAGAGAGAGAGAGACAGAGAGAGAGAGAGAGAGAGAGAGCGAGAGAGCACCTGTATGGAGCAGAAAGGAGAAAGGAAAGGGAGAAAAAATGAATCTTAAACTTTGGGCTTACCTCTTTCTCCTGGCTAGCTCACCAAAATATGTTGACAGTGTAGGGTGTCCAGGTTCTTGGCATCTTGAACAAAGAATTGAACAAAATGCACAAGCAAACAAAGCAAGGAAGGAATGAAGGGTTTTATTGAAAATGAAAGTACACTCCACAGTGTGGGAGTGGGCCTGAGTATAGGGGATCAAAGACCCTGTTACATAATTTTGGGATTTTGAATACTTAGAGGATTCCATTGGTTACTTGGGGTACACCCTACATGAATGGAGAGGATCAATAAAGTTACAAAGTTATTTAGATTGTTAGCCCTAAGGAGAAGATATTTCCTGTCAGAGCTGAAGCGTGAATTGTCCTCATGTTCCCTGTTTCCAGACATTATTTTCCTGCCTCAGTCTTACCTAACCAGTTAAATCCCAAGAATTTGGCAGATAATCCAGGCCTTTGGACCTTGGATTCGGTGACGGCCCAACACATGTTGCCAAATGTTGTTGCAAGAGGGGTGCCGTTGCTTCTAAATCTGCAAGAGAATTAGAGGTTAACATAATGTCATCAATATAATGGAATAGGTGGACCTCCTTTGGACATTTCCATACAGCTAAATCTGTGGCAGCAAGACCATGACATATGGTGGGGCTATGCATGTAGCCCTGTGGCAGCACTGTGAAAGTTTATTGTCACCCTTCCCATGTGAGGGTAGACTGCTCCTGGCTCTCTGGAGCAATGTCAGTTGAGAATAATGCATTGGCAAAGTCCACTACATAGTGGTACTGTCCCAATTACTTCAGCAAGCAGTCCGTCAAAGCCATGATAGACAGCACAACTGCATGTATAGGGAGTGTTACTTTATTTGGTTTTGATAATCCACCATCATTTGCCAAGTTCCATCAGGCTTTCTGACTGAACATACCAGAAAATTGTAGGTGTTTTGGGTGCTGTGCACTATCTGCACCTCCTCTAACTTTTAATAGTCTCAATTATCTCCATACACTGACCTGGCAAGTGGTATTGATGGATGGAAGTAATCCACTGGGACTGTGGCAGGACCTGAGGCTTGTGATGCATATGTCCACACAGTACCAGCTCAACCACACATACTTGGAGATTGAATTCTCCAGTTGTGGATTTCAAAGTCAAGTCATGTAAAATATCCACCCCAGAATCTATTCCGGTATGGGAGAGACATAAACAGTGTATACACTGTTTATACACTTAGGGAGCCAAGAGGCCGATACCAAGGTGCAAGGATACAGGTTTCACGTTCACTGTCTGGCCTCCATAGCCATCTATGTATGCAGCCTTGCCCAGAAACTTATCTGGGTTACCATAGAGGAGGCAACAATCTATGCCAGTGTCTACCAGTGCCAGCACCTGCTGTACATTGGTGGGGACCCGTGGATTGCCAATTCTACACATAATCTCCAGTCATCTGGGTCTCCTCAAGCTGGGCACCTCAGCCAGTTCCCTAATCAAACATAAAATGCTCATACCTCTGTGTGTCTGCGAGTGGTCCTTGAGCTAGAGCCTCCGAGCAGGACTGGGTCGAGCAGCAGCATCCTGCCCCTGTTGGGCATTTTCCATAATTGCTGCTCCAGGGACAATTGCCTCCACAAAGTTAACAACACTTAATCGGGTTGCCTATCAATTTTCTCTCAGTCAACCTCAGTTAAAATCAAATCAATCCACATCTGCATGTGAGTCACCTATTGGGGTGGTCCCATGAGGTGGTGGCCCTGCCGAAGGGGTGCCTTTTCTTTTCATGGTATGGACTCCTCAGTCTTGCTGACAGCTTTCTGCTTCCCTGAAGGCCATTATGGCAGTAGTCACCACATGTATATGGTGCCCCACATATGAGTGAGAACAGCGGCCAGGGAGCTGAAGGCACTCGGGGCCTCATTGCCCAACATAAGTTCCCTCATGTGAGAGGTAAAACGTTCATCATCTGGCCCTCAGGTATTCAGATCAGACATAGCCTGCCATATACTGATCTCCTGAATTACTCGCACCAAATCTGTATATGTCTGCCATTTACTCACAGTTTCTGGTATTTCTCCAGCATTGTTCTATACCGTTTGTGTGGCTGCCATCAGCCATTCCATTAGGGTGTGGTTGCCTTGCCCCTGTGCTAACCACCTGCAGATGCAGGGAAGGGTTCATAATGAGGTCAACTTTTCTATTTCTGAGGTGGAGCATACAATTTCATCAGCTTCCTCATCCCAAAAGTGAAGCATCCAGGTGGGTAGGGGTTCCCCAAGCACCACCAATAGTGTTTACCTAATTTCCACAACTCATTTGGGGTATAAGCATTGTATGACATGTGCTCCGTCACAGTAGGGGCTTCCTGAGTCTGTCCCTGGAACCCCAAGGGCTGTTCATGCTCTATTTTCTGACAGACCAGCGGGTGAGCTCGCAATAGGCATTCTTACTTCTCGGTATCAGTCCAAGTAAAGGTCTTTGACTGGGATGGTCAGCCCAGGCCTGCACTAATGGCATAACCTAGTTCTCATTCTAAGCTATGTATCTGGGCCTCCAGGCACTCTGCTTGCACTCGGAGGTCCCTTACTGTGCTGCATCCCCAGGGACTGAGCATGCACTTCCCGTAGCACAGTCAAAATGCCCATCCAACTCTGCTGGCAAAGACACTCTCCTACTTGGTGCTCTGCGCTTCCAGGTGCTTCAGCATCTTCTCCATGCTCACGGGGACCCATCCTCTGCTGCCCATGTTTCCACAGGGGCCCATCCTAGCAGCAAGGCTGCCACTGTGTGCCACAACCCATGCTGGGGCCACATGGCTGAACTGAGGTCATTGAGGGCCAAGATCTCACTCACCTTGGGATCCTGGCATGTATGCCAATTGTCAGGTTCCAACCCAAGCTGGGGTCCAAGGGGAGTTGGTGGATGGGTGGCAGATAGCTGAAAGAACATTCAAGGGACTATAAACAGGTGGCACATGGCTTTATTCTTCTCTCCCTCTTATATGGAGTCAAAAGTGCAGTGATATTTTTTACAGACAGCAGCAGCTCAAAACTGGGTATGAGCTCACACAAACGGGTTACATCAAAATGGCTACATAAATGTGAGTACATAATGCATGGGGTTGTGTTCCTGCACTTCCAACCTAGTGTCATGCTGTACTGAATGTCTGCCTCGGCCCACTGCTGGCTGAAGCACAGCCATTTTCTTACAACCTAAATTAGTAAATCCAATGAAAATATACCATGAAGTACAAATAAAGACATTACCAGACAAATAAAATCTGAGGAATTTAAATAACACCAGACCAATCCTACAAGAAATGCTAAAGGCAGTACTTCAATCAGAAAGAAAAGTAGTGTAATGAACAGCAATACATTACCTGAAGGTCCAAAATTCACTGGTAATAGTAAGCACACACAAAATCACAGAATATTATAACACTGTAACTGTAATGTGTAAACTACTCTTAAGTAAAAGACTAAATGATGAATCAATCAAAATAGTAACTACAACAACGTTTCAAGACATAGTACAACAATATGTAAATAGAAACAACAAAAGTAAAAAAGCTGGGGGGCAAACATATAATACAGACTTTTATTAGTTTTGGTTTTAATTTGTTTAATTATCCAAGCAGTATTAAGTTGTTACCAGCTTAAGATAATCAATTATAAGGTGTAATTTGTAAGCCTCATTATATATTGAATATGTAAAACTAAGAAGCAAAAAAAAAAAAAAATTATACCATCAGATAAATTTGCCTTCACTAATGCAAAGACAGGAAGGAAGGAAAGAAAGAAGACCACAAAACAACCAGAAAATAACAAAATTGCTGGAATAAGTACTTACTTATCAATAATAATATTGAATGTAAATGCACTAAATTCTCAAGTCAAAATACGTAAAGTGGATGAATGAACACAAAATGAGATTCAATGATTTGTTGCCTAAAAGAAACACTTTTCACCTTTAAAGACATACATGGACTACAAATAAAAGATGGAAGGTGATATTTCATGCCAATGAAGACCAAAAAAGAGAAGGACTAGCTATACTTAGACAAAATAGATTTCAAGACAAAACTGCAAGAATAGATAAATAAGCTGATTAATAATAAAGATGTCAATTCAATAAAAGGATATATTATTTGTAAATACATGTGCACCGAATACTGGAAAACCAAGATATATATTGTAAAGTGAGTCAAGAAATGCCCAAAATGCTCCAGATTATCATATGTGCATGCAAAAAATAAGAACATTTCTGTTTACATTTATTTTATATAAAATGATATGAAAATAGTTAATATAAATTTTACCTCACTGAACTTTATTAAGACCTTTGTCAGAGACAAAACAAATATTACTTACCTCACTTAAGTATGCTGTTGGAAGGGTAGGAGTTTCCAAATATAAATGAGCTTTCAGTAGCATCAACTCAATTTCATTTTTCTTTTCAGAAGATTATGATATATTGCTGGTTACTCATGCCCACTTTCCTGTAGATTTACGTGTTATTTTATGTAGTTTCAGGTAAGCAAACTCTTACAAAATGTATGGATAGATTAAAAAGATTCCTACAAAGAAATTAGAAAGAAATTATTACAAAGAATTAGAATCCTACAAATAATTAGAAATAGTATAAATATTGTAAAGACACATTAACAGTGAGGAAGCAGGAAAATTGGCAATACTATTACTATGAAGAATTTGTCATCAAACCATATTAAGAGGCAAAATATAAAGACTCTTAATCAGATCTTGGAAGAAATTGCTTCCATAATAGGAATTATTAGAAAGGCTATTTGACACAGGGGTTTAAATCTGCTGTCATTAACGAGGAATTACTCCTAGATTGTATTTTGTATTACAATATCATATAATCATAGTATTTAGCCATACTAATTAACAAGATATTTTCAAAATAAGACTTTAAATCATGACATTAACACTTCACATTTTTCCAGCAAATTTTAAAGTAACGTGATATTCCAACATTCCACAAAGTTTCTCACTACACATAATGCATTTTAGAAGTGTCTTCTAATATTTCTATCATTAATTGTAAAACAGAAGAAGTGATATGTCATTGAGGAAATAAACAAAAGTCCAGATAAAAGCAAATTTGTATTTTTTATTGATATGTATTTGTACATATCTATGGAACACTTGGGATAATTAGATACATGCATACAATGTCTAACAATTAAATCAGTATACTTAGGATATATATTACAATCAATCATCTATTATTTCTTTATGCTGGGAACATTTCAAACATTCTATATTAGCTATTTTAAAGTGTAATAGAATATTGTTAACTTTACTGTGCTATTAAATACTAGAAATTATTCCTTTGGAGTGTGTTTGTATCCATTAAACAAATACTCTTTCTCTCCCTTGATGCCTTTTCTAACTTCTAGTAATCATCATTGTACTCTCTATCTCCATGGGGTTAATTTGTTTAGCTCTCACATATGAGTGAGAATATGCAATATTTGTCTTCCATGCCTTGTTTATTTCAATTAACATAGTGAATTTTCATTACATTTCTGTTGCTAGTTTCGTTTATTTTTATTGAAGAATAGTATTTTATTGTTTATATATACCACATTTTTATGTATACATTGCTTAAGGGACACTTAGATTGATTCCATATCTTGTCTATTGTGAATAGTGCTGCAATAAACATAAGGGTGCTGGTATATCTTTAAACTACTGATTTGCCTTTCATTCGATAAATACACAGTAAAGGGGTTACTAGATTTAATGGCACTTCTATTTTTAGTTTTTTTTTTTTTTTTTTTTTTTTTTTTTAAAAAAAAAATTTGATTTTTTAAATATGGTTTTTTTTGTTTTTATTTTCCC
>NW_016807001.1:10820-15479 GCF_001698545.2 Rhinopithecus bieti
CCATACTGTTTTCCATAATGGCTGTACTAGTTTGCATTCTCACCAAAAATGTAGAAGAGTCATTTTTTCTACTTCTCATTGTCAGCATGTGTTATCTTCTGATTTTTAAGAGTAAACATTCTAACTGGAGTGAGATAATACTTCATTGTGGTATTGATTTGTTTTTCCCTGAAGGTTAGCAATATTTAGCATTTTTTTCCATAAACCTGTTGACTGTGCGTCTTCTTTTGAAAAATATCTATTCAGATCATTTGCCCATTTTTAATGGGGTTATATATTCTTGACTATTGAGTTGTTTGAGTTCCTGTGTATTCTATTTAGCCACTTGTTGGATGAATTATCCTGGAATCCCTGGGATAAATCCCACTTCATTATGATGTATTATGTTTTTGGTGTTGCATTAGTCTGTTCTTGCATTGCTATAAAGAACTACCAGAGACCTGGTAATTTATAAGAAAAAGAGGTTTAATTGATTTACATTTACCAAGACTGTACAGGAAGCATGGCTGGGGAGGCCTCAGGAAACTTACAATCATGGAGGAAGGAAAATGGGGAAGCTGGCATATCTTACACAGTTGGAGCAGGAGGAAAGGGGCAAAGGTGCCACACACTTTTAAACAACCAGATATCATGAAAACTCACTATCACAAGAACAGAAAGTGGAAAGTCCACCTCTATGATTCAATTACCTTCCACCAGGCTTCTCCTTCAATATTGGGGATTATAACTTAAGATTTGGGCAAGAACACAAATTCAAACCATATTGTTCCACCCCTGGCCCCTCCCAAATCTCATGTCATTTTCACATTGCAAAATACAATCAACCCATCTTAACAGTCCCCCAAGTCTCAACTAATTTCAGCATTATCTCAAAAGTACACAATCCAAAATCTCATCTGAGACAAGGTAAGTCCGCTATGCCTATAAGCCTGTAATATCATGATACAATTAGGGCACAGGTCAATGTTCCCATTCCAAAAGGAAGAAAATGGCCAAAAGAAAGGGACTACAGCCCCTGTGCAATTTTGAAATCCAACAGAGCAGTCATTCAGTATTAAAGCTCCAAAATCATCTTCTTTGACTCCATGTCTCACATCCAGACCACATCGATGCAAGCATGGGTTCCTAAGGCCTTGGATATCTCCACATCTGTGACTCTGCAGGGTAGAGCCCCCATGACTGCTTTCATGGGCTGGTGTTGGGTGCCTGTGACTTTTCTAGGCACATGGTGCAAGTGGTCAGTTGATACCATTCTGGGATTTGGAGGATGATGGTCCTCTTCTCACAAATCTCCTAGGCAGTGCCCAAGTGGGGAGTCTGTGTAGGGGCTCCAAACTTACATTTCCCCTCTGCATTGCCCCAGTAGGTGTTCTCCATGAGGTCTTCACTCCTGTGGCAGAATTCTGCCTGGACATCTAGGCATTTCCATGTATCCTCTGACATTTAGATGAAGGCTCCCAAGCCTCAACTCTCGCTTTCTGCATACCCTCAGGCTTAAAACCACATGGAAGTCACCAAGGCTTAAAGCTTGCACCCTGTGGAACAGTGGCCTGACATCTGGGACCCTTTCAGTCATGGCTGGACCTACAGTGACCATGACGCAGGATGCCATGTCCCAAGGCTGCACAGAGAAGTGGGGCCTTGGGACTGGCCCATGAGATCATTCTTCCCTCCTAGGCCTTCAGGCCTGTGATGGGAGGGGCTGCCACAAAGATCTGAAATGCCTTTGGGACATTTTCCCTATTGTCTTAGCTATTAACATTCCACTCCTCTTATGCAAATTTCTGCACCCAGCTTGAATTCCTTCTCAGAAAATGGGTTTTTATTTTCTACCACATGTTTGGGCCGCAAATTATCTAAACGTTCATGCTCTTTTTTTTCCTTTTAAATGTAAGTTTCAGTTTTATATAATCTCATTGCTCACACATATGACCATATGCTGTTAGAAGCAGCTGGCCAGCTCTTGAATGCTTTACTGCTTGGAATTTTTTTTCTTCCAGATACTCTAAATCATCACTCTCAAGTTCAAAGTTCCACAGATCCCTAGAGCTGGGGCACAATTCTCCCAGTCTTTTTGCTAAAGCATAGCAAAAGTGACCTTTACTCCAGTTCCCAATATGTTTCTCATCTCAATCTGAGACCTCCTCGGCCTGGACTTCATTGTCCACATCACTACTAACATTTTGGTCACAACAATTTAACAAGTGTCCAGGAAGTTCCAAGCTTTCCCTCATCTTCATGTCTTCTTCTGTGCCCTCCACACTCTTCCAACCTTTGTCCATTACCGAGTTCCAAAGTTGGTTCTAAATGTTTAGATTTCTTTATAGCAATAGCCCACTCTTAGATACCAATTTTCTGTATTAGTTTATTCTCACATTGCTATAAACAACTAATTGAGATTGAGTAATTTATAAAGAAAGAGATTTAATTGATGGACAATTCTGCACACTGTATAGAAAATATAACAGGGGAGGCCTCAGAAAACTTACAATCATAGTGGATAGCAAAGTGGGAGCTGGCACATCTTACATGGCTGGAGCAGGTGGAAGAGAGAGATGGGAGGTTCCACACACTTTTAAACAACCAGATCTTGTAAGAACTCACTCACCATCACTAGAACAGTAAAAGGGAAGTCTGCCTCCATGATCCGATCACCTTTCACCATACCCCTCTGCTAACATTGGGAATTTCAATTTGACATGATATTTGGTTGGGGACACAAAGTCAAACCATATCATGTGTGTTGTTGGATTTTATTTCCTAGTACATCATTGAAAATTTTTGCATCTATGTTCATTAGGGATATTGGTCTGCTTTTTTGTTTTTCTTTTCTTGTCTGGTTTTGGTATCAGGACAAAGCTGGCCTTTAGACTGTGTTAAGAATTACTCCTTCTTCTTTAATTTTTTAAAATACTTTGAGAATAATTGGTACTAATTTTGCTGTATACATTCTGTAAAATTCAGCAGTGAAGTCTTTTATTCCTGAGTTAGATTGTTGGTAGACTTTTTATTACTGGTTGAATATCATTACTTGTTATTGATCTGTTCGGGTTTTCTATTTCTTCCTGTTTGTGTTCAGAAATGTATCCATTTTCTTTAGGTTTTAAAATTGTTTAGTATATAGTTTTTCATAATTATTTATGATTATACTATGCATTTCTGTTGCATTGTTTGTACTTTTGTTTTTGTTGTTGTTGTTCCTGTTTACATTTATGTCTTTTTTTGGTTATCTAGCTTGTGATTTATAAATTATGCTAATCATTTTAAAAAACTAACTTTTTATTTCACTTATTTTTTGGATCTTTTGTATTGTTGTTATTCTTTGTTTTATTTTATTTTGGCATTTGGTTGACTTGCTTTTCTATTTTCTTGAAGTGCATTATTAGATTCCTGAAATTTTCCTACATATTTAGACCTAGGCATTTATCATTATAAACCTCCCCACAAGGATGCTTTTTCTACATCTCACAAATTTTTGTGTATTGCATTTATATTTTTATTTGTTTCAATTTTTTTTTTTTTAGTTTCTTCTTAATTTCTCAATGGCTTCTTGTTCAGAAGAATGTTGCTTAATTTCCATGTATTTCTATGCAACATTCCCTTGTTCATAATTTCTACTTTTATTCTAGTGTGTTCTGAGAAGATACTTAATATGGTGTCAATTTTTTAAAAAGTTATTGATATTTTTTGTAGCCTAGAATATAGTGTAACCTGAAGAATGTCCCAAGTGCAGATGCAAAGAATGTATGTTATTTCCACTTATTTTAAAGTCCTGTTCAAACCTAATGTTTCTTTATTGATTTTCTGTCTAAATGACCTGTTCAATGCTGAGAATGGGGTGGGATGTGTGCTGAAGTAGCCAACTATTATTGCAATAGATTATATCTCCCTCTTTAGTTATAATAGTATTTGTGGTGTATGTCTGGGTGTTCTGTTGTTAGGTGCAGACATATTCAGAATTTTTATCTCCTATTGCTGAGTTTATCCCTTTATCATTATCGTATTACCTTCTTTGTCTCTCTCTCTCTTTTTTTTTTTTTAAAGGTTTTACTTCAAGTCTATTTTGTGTAAGTATGACTATTCCTGCTTACTTTTGATTTCCACTTCTATGAAATTCTTTTCTCTGTCCCTTGACTTTTAGTCTGTATGTGTTTTTACAGGTGAAGTGAGATTTTTGTAGGTATTATATAATTGAGACTTTTTTTTTTACAACCATTCATCCAGTCTATATCATTTAAGTGGTGAGTTTAATCTGTTTAAGTTGAAGTTTATTATTGATAAGTGAAAACTTATTCTGAACACTTTGTTGCTGCCTTCTAGTTCTTCTTTATATCATTTGCTAGTTTTTTTCTCTCTTATTGTTTGTCATTGTGGTTTGATGGTTTTCTGTACTGGTAACTTTTGGTTACTTTCTCTTTTCATTTGTGTGTTTGCTCTACAACTTTTAAACTCTTATGCATTTACATGACTGTAGATATCATCCTCTCACTTTCAAATATAAGACTCCTTTAAGCATTTCTTGTAGAGCCAGACTAGTGATGATAAATTTTCTCAGCTTTTCTTGTCTGGGAAATACTTTATTTTTCCTTCATTTTTGAAGGGTGCCTTTAATGGGTTAAGTATTCTTCCTTAGGAGGTTTTTTTTTTTTTTTTTTTTTT
>NW_016807001.1:15499-20424 GCF_001698545.2 Rhinopithecus bieti
TTTTTTTTTTTTTTCTCAGTATTTTGAATATATTATCCTATTCTTTTGTCTGTAAGGTTTCTACTGCAAGGTTTACTGCTAGTCTATAGAATTTTCTTATATGTAACTTGATGCTTTTATTTTGCTGCTTTTATAATTCTCTTTATTTTGACTTTTGACAGTTTGACTGGATAAGATTTTGGGGAGTTGAAACAATCTGGGGATCTATTAATGTTTTGTATTTGGATGCCTATATGCCTTGCATGACTTGGGAAATTTTCAGCTATTATTATGCTAAATAAATTTTCTATGTCTTTGCCCATTTATTCTCCTGCATTACTTCGAAAGACCTGCCTTAGTGTTTAGAAATATTCTTTATCTGCTTGAATATCTTGGTTTTTTTTTTTAATTTTATTCACTGAATTATTTAGCTTCAGGATTTCTGATTTATACTTTTTTACACATATATATATCTTTGTTAAATTTCTTATTCAGACTATAAACTGTTTTCCTGATTTTTTTTTTTTTGTATTGTTCATCTGTCTTTATATTTTACTGAGTTCCTTTAACAGTATCTTTTTGAATTATTTTCAGGCATTTTGTAGATTTTTCTTTCCAGTGAACTCTGTTGCTGGATAATTATTATGTTTCTTTGGAGATGTTATGTTTCCTTGCATTCTCATATTTCTTGTGTCATTAAATTGATATCCGCACATCTGGTATAATATTTGCTTCTTCTAAGTTTATGGATTGCCTTTTAAAGGAAAATATTTTTTCTGTATAGATGTACTATAGTGTTGGTTGGGTAGAGTGCTGTGGCTTTGATGCCGTGAGGTACAGTAGTGTAGTGTCTGTATGATTTGTTTTATTTGATCAATGTCAGTAGTGTCCAGAAGTTCCTCAGTGGCTGAGGATGCAATTGTTAGTGGGGGCTGTGGTGAGGCTTTTCTGGGAATGGGGATTGCCAGGTTGGCCTGTCCTCAGGCCCCAGTGATGGTAGTGGTGGTTGATTACGTCAATCATTGGACCCCTGGAAAGTATACAGAATCACTGATGGTACAGGTCTAAGTGGGTGAATATTTGGACTTCCAGGGAACTTGCTTGAGAGCCAGCCATGGGCTGGGAAGATGAGCAAGTTCTTGGGCCACGGGGTGGGATACATGGCACTGGTGATTGCAGTAGCAATAGCTAACAAACCATCATGCCCCCAAGCATCATGCATAGGTGCTGGCAGTGGTATTGGCTGGCCCAGGCCCCAGGTGACATATGCAGGTGGTGGTGACAGTGAGGTGGACACATCTTTAAGACCCTAAAATGGGTGCATGGAAGCCATCAGTGGTGGGCTGGGCATATCAATCACCAGATTCCTGCACAACATACATGAGCTCCAGCAGTTGTGGATAGGATGGACCTCTTTTCAGACTCCCCAGTAGTGTGTGTGTGAGTGACAGTGGCCAGGTTGAGTTAATTCCATAGTCTCTGGATATTATTCTGGGGTATCAGTGGCAAGCATGGTGGGTGGGATCTAAGCCTTTCCTCAGTATTGCTGATGGCAACCATGATCACCTGCAGTGGAAGACAGGTTAGATCAATCCCCAGGCCACTGAGTGGTGCTCACAGGTGCTACTGGTGGAAGCTGCCGGCAAGGTGGGCCTGCACTTTGCCCCATCCAATTGGGCATGTGGGCACCCGCTGTAATTGTGTAAGGCAGGTAAATCATTAACCCTTCAGAAAGCATGTTTAAGCACTGGCAAGAGTGACCATTTGTGGGTAGACTTGTATTCAGGCCACAGGACAGCACCTAGGTGGTTTGCTTCCCAGGTTCCCTGAAGATGTGTGCAGGTGTGCAGTGTCCTTCCTGCTGGAAAAGACAGTGTTGTTATCAGTGACAGCATCCATGTCAGGTGGCTCTAAGCCTCTGGGAAGTTCGTGCTTTGACTCCCTTTGCTTTGAGGGCAGCTTTCCAGTGTGTCACATCACCCATTCCCTGTGAAGTAGAACACTGCATGGGCTAGAGCTCTGGCGACCTGGTCATACTGCTGCGTTCAACCAATATTGAAACTTGCAGCTTTCCAGGTGGCATGAGGGGATGTAAATGGGGCTTTAGCATTGTGGGGACACAACAGCTTTTGGGCCCCAGGGCAGCATCTAGTTCTAGAAGGGGCTGGGCTCTCAAAATGGCACCATCTTGTGGGGTATGTGGGAGCCAGTGTAAACTCCCTCTCAGAAACAATGCCAAAAGACTCCAGGTAGCTCTCTATATTAGTCTCAGGGCCCATTAGTTTCAGGGGTTTCTTTCATGGCTAGAATTACAGGAGTCAGCTGTGGGGATGTGGGAATGTAGAAATGTCAATAGCTGGGGAGTTCTCACTTTCCTTTTAGCTGAACTAAGCAGTTTCTCCTGGCTTTAAGCAAATTCTAGCTGGGATGGCTGCTTCATTTTCCTCTTTTTCCATACCTCAGAGGCTCCCTCTCACTTCCCTGCTGACTTTCAGTCTTGTCTGTTAGGTGTTCTATTTGATGTGTGATTATCTATTTGCTGTGTTGGTCCTTCTTCAAGGAGGAGGTGAGTGCCAGTCACCTCTAGTCAGCCATATTTAGAACAAGATCTTAAATTAAGGATTTTTTAAACCATAAACAAATACAATTAACTTAAAATTTGTTCTAAAATAATGTTTACTTTATATTTATCTCATCCTCTTACACATTTTACCTTATTCTGGGATAGGACATGTAAACCATTTCAACATAAATAAACATAAATATATAGTTGTCCTTTAAATTGTAGCAAGAAATATTTTGAAGAAAGTTATATAATCCCAGAAGAAAGAGGTTGGCATATTCTCTTTTAGAAAACAATAACTGTTGAAAACAATTTTAAAATTTCTCAACCATTTGTAGTCTCTAGAAATTATCCTAAAAAAGCATACTACAAAGGGAGAAATCAGTATTCTGCATGGGTGGGATTTATTCTGGCCTAAGCAGAGAAGGGCTGGGCCCGAGACAAGGCCCCTTTAGGAACTGTGGTAGAATGGTGACTGCAAGCCTGTCCTGGGGGTTCAGATGGAAGAGCATACTAGAAGATCTCTGTGCCTTCACGATACCTCCCAGAAACAGGAAGAAGGGCTCCAGCCAAGATAGGACCCCTTCAAAGTACACTGCAAATCATGGAAGTCAGCAGGTGTGTTTCAGTGACTCTGATGGGCAAGTCTCTCAACAGTTTTCTGCAAAGTCAGAATAACTCCATAGCTACAGAAGAGCGGTGCTGGAACTAAGATTGGTCCCCTTCAGGATCTGCTGAGGGAGGGAGGCCAGTATGCCTCTCCCAGTGGCACAAATGGGCAAGTGTCCTTCTGGGTCCTTGAGTGAGAAGTACTAAGCCAGAACCACAGCTGAGATGGGGTGGAGCCAAGTTAGGAGTCACTTCTCGGTGCACTGCGAAGACCCACTTGTGCAGGCAGGTAAGGTTGTCTGCTGAGGCTCTATTGTATCTGATTCTTTTTGGACCCTTTGGCAGATATCTTTGTAGCAGGCTCAAGGCTAAACAGGAATGTATCCAAGACCTTAAGTGAATGAAGATGTTTCTTGGTGTAAACTTGGGAACATAGTAAGCAAATCTGCCAAATGGGTGTAGGTGTGCACTCTCAAAACAACCCTCTTAGATGTTGAGTTCCATCAGGGTTTTACAACCTCCTACCTAGATCTCAAGTCTCTGACAAAGAGACTTTTGTCCATGGATGGGTGCAGAATTTTTGTTGTGGGGGAGATACAAGCAGGTGAAGTTCTATTCCATCATCTTACTGATGTCCTCCACATATCTTTCAAGCCCAAGGAGAAACCACCATTGATATTCATATTTTTTGGGAAAGTGAACTTATAGCTTGGTTGGCTCTGTTTTTTTACTTTGGTCAATTTCTTTAGCATCTCTGAGGTTTAGTTTCCTCATCTGAAAATTTGTTCTACATTGGACTCAATCTATCATATTCCTTTCAGCTCTCACATTTCATGCGTCTGATTCTCTATTATCACCTGAAATTTTATTCTACGGACCATAACAAATAAGGCTTGTTCAAGAATTCTCTTTATATGTTCCTCCAGGGTTACAACTGGTATGAACAACAGAGAAGGCAGGAAAAAGCATAGCAAACTCAACACCAACTACACTACTGGTACCCATTTCCCCATGTTTCATCATTAAAAATATAAAAGATGCTGCAGGAAAATGTGGCTCTTTAAAAAATGTTGAGGACACCTGCTTCAAGGTTTAGCTTGTTCTCCATGGAGGATATGCTTAGGACATGATTTAAAAAGTGAATATATTCCAACTTTCTCTATTATACCTTACATGTCTTCCTATTTACACATTCTGTGCTTCTTTGTTTAGTTTTGGATTATTCATCTTCTGTACTATTTAAATACCTTGCTTAATATTTACATGACTAAGATTCCATGTTCGTTTTTTCTTTGTGTAGAGCAATAGTAAAACTGTGAGATCTTTTTACTTAGGTTTGCTGATACAAAATGTTCTTTCATCCGCTGAAGGAAAGGTTACTTTTCCATTTATATGAAAACATTCTGAAGGAAGAAGGGTTACATTGACCTTTATAAAAAGCCAAATTTATGATTATGGATGTCGTATTTTCTCTTAAAATTCACTTACTGATGAATTATGACAGAATTCTTGACTCAAAAGCTGCTTTTCTTGCTTTAAAATTTTTTCAAAACAACAAATATCAATCAGTTTTATTCATTGAAAACGTACTATGTGCTCCAAATTGAAGGAATTAAAAATTTCAGGCATATTATGAAAGAGGAGAAGTTTCAAAAATAAGATGTGAAAATATATTTTGACAAAGTTAATTCTGCCAATGAATAATTTAAAAGTTCAAATGATATGGTAGTACTTTTCTTTTTCTACAAAAATCATATTGTCCCAATTATCTCAC
>NW_016807001.1:21997-23956 GCF_001698545.2 Rhinopithecus bieti
CCTTTGTCTTTAGGGCTTTCTAGGTATAGAATCATATCATCTGTGAAGAAAATAGTTTGACTACTTCTTTTTTTATTTGGATGCTATTTGTTTTTTTCTCCTGCCTAATTGCTCTGGCTAGCACTTCTAGTACTATGTTGAATGGAATTACTGAAAGTACTGTAGCTAATAAATGGGTACAATTATTATATATCATTGAAAACAAAATAAAACTGAAAATAAAATAAAATCAGAAACTGTTGTGAGATTATGTTGAATGTTAATATTGGATCTTGCCCACTCATAATTGGAATCATTTGACCTTTGTATGCAGTAAGGAATAGTATTGCCTTTGGCAAGGAAAGGAGGCCTTTACTTGTAGATACTAGATCTATAAGATTATTATAATTCTATGCGGTGAAGATTTTCTGGGTGTGAGTAGCAGAGGGAGCAATTAAATTGAACAATGAAATGTGGGAGTCTGAAGGTTGAATGAGTTATTTTGTACCAGGACACCGACTTTTGCATAAATGTTGTTGTAAACAATTATTACAGGATTGCACTGTAAACATAATTAATTATCTCAAGGTGTTAGCTAAGGGTATTTGCCTCCAACAGATTCTATGCCACTGACTCCACAGATAATGATTTAGCATAAAGAGGTCAATAGCAGACATTACTCATATTTTTATTGTGGGACAAATGGCTGGGCAAATTTAACAATATTTTGTCTGGCAAACAAAAGTCTCTATTTAAAAGAAGATAAAATAAGATGCTTATTTTGAATTACCAGTATTAACATGGTGTTTCAGAGGAAGCACATGAATTAAAGATCTGACTCACCAATTAAAAAAAAAAAGAAAACTCCAATAATCTGTCAATTAAAACACTTTGGAAATTGATGAGTTCAATACCAGCTAGTACAACTTCTAAGAAAGATCATTTAATTTGTAATATGTAATATTTGTTTAAAAATAGTGTTTGAGGGGTGGCTGGCAAGATGGCTGAATAGGAACAGTTCTGGTCTGCAGCTCCCAGCAACATCAATGTAGAAGGCAGGTGATTTCTGCATTTCCAACTGAGGTACTTGGCTCATCTCATTGGGACTGGTTAGACAGTGGATGCAGCCCACTGAGGATGAGCCAAAGCAGGGTGAGGTGTCACCTCATGCAGGAAGCACAAGGGAAACTCCCTCCCCTAGCCAGACTGCCTCTCTAGATTCTTCCTTGTTGGGCAAGGCATCTCTGAAAGAAAGGCAACAGCCTCAGTCAGGGACTTATAGATAAAACTCCCATCTCCCTGGGACAGAGCACCTGGGGGAAGGGGTGGCTGTGGGAGAAGCTTCAGCAGACTTAAATGTTCCTGTAGCCAGCTCTGAAGAGAGCAGTAGATCTCCCAGCACAGCACTTGAGCTCTGCTAAGGGACAGACTGACTCCTCAAGTGGTTCCCTGACTCCCATGCCTCCTGACTGGGAGACACATCCCAGCAGGGGTCAACAGACACCTCATACAGGAGAGCTCTGGCTGGCATCTGGTGGATGTTCCTCTGGAATGAAGCTTCCAGAGGAAGAAATAGGAAGCAATCTTTGCTGTTCTGCAGCCTACGCTGGTGATATCCAGGCAAACAGGGACTGCAGTGGGCCTCCATCAAACTCCAGCAGATCTGCAGCAGAGGGGCCTGTTAGAAGGAAAACTAACAAACAGAAAGGAACAGCATCAACATCAACAAGAAGGTCACCAGCATCAAAGGCCAAAGGTAGATAAATCCACAAACATGAGGAAAACCAATGCAAAAGTCTGCAAATTCCAAAACCAGAATGCTTCTTCACCTCCCCAAACATCACAACTCCTTGCCCACAAAGGAACAAAACTGGATGGAAAATGAGTTTGACAAATTGACAGAAGTAGGCTTCAGAAGACGCATAATAAAAAAACTCCACTGTGCTAAAGGAGCATGTTCTTTTTTTTTTTTTTTTTTTT
>NW_016807001.1:26528-28208 GCF_001698545.2 Rhinopithecus bieti
GTCCCAATTATCTCACAGATTCTCAGATAAATTAGTAGAAAGGGAAAAAGATGTTACATGAGAAAAGGCAGTTCATGCTATTGGTAAAATAAAATGGCTCCATTTTATTAATGCCCAATACCACTCGAATTTCAGGAGTGTTTTCAATTCATTTTTCTTATTGCATCTTTGCAAAACATTAAAAAAATTTTTTTATATCTTTTGGCACAGAAATAATCTCAGTGTTTTACATTTTATAAAATTCTCCTTATACAGGTCTGTATTCATATTTTATATAAATTGTCATGATCTTACTTTGCAAGTTCTAATGTACAATATTCTGTAATAGCTCACAATGTGACTCCAGCACTATAGTAAACAGAATACAAACTGTTAAATATAATAAGTTTTATAACCTGTTTTATAGTGTCTCTTACGCACATGCTCTCTCTCTGAAGTTTATTTTAAGTGTCTAATCCCAGGCCAATTATAGTTAGAAACTACTTTACTTGGCCAGGCGCAGTGGCTCAAGCCTGTAATCCCAGCACTTTGGGAGGCCGAGACGGGAGGATCACGAGGTCAGGAGATCGAGACCATCCTGGCTAACACGGTGAAACCCCGTCTCTACTAAAACTACAAAACTAGCCGGGCGACGTGGCGGCTCCTGTAGTCCCAGCTACCCGGGAGGCTGAGACAGGAGAATGGCATAAACCCAGGAGGCGGAGCTTGCAGTGAGCTGAGATCCGGCCACTGCACTCCAGCCTGGGTGACAGAGCGAGACTCCGTCTCAAAAAAAAAAAGAAAAAAAGAAACTACTTTACTTTATCTCATGGGAAAATAACTAAAGCATCTATCAAAATCTCAAAAGTTTACAATGTGCATTCAAGTAGCAAGTAAATTTGTTTATTCTCAAACTAACTTTCAGAAGTGTTCCAGCACATTTAATTAAAACAGCAAATATATTGATGTCTCTTCATACTGACCAACACACTACTTTAAAAATAGATTTAAAAGAACAAATGAATAATCTAAATTACAGTGGCTATGTCCAAAACAGAAAATCAATCGTGGTTTGTATAATACAATTAATTGATAAGAGGCTCTTTTTTCCTTTCTGAATCTACAAATGCCTTTGAAATGTCTAAATCTTACACCAGGACAATTAACCAATAAATCAGAAAGAGAAACAAGTGTCTGATAAAAAGCAGGAATGATGTTCAAAATGATAGAGGAAACAAAATGTAGAATTTTATTTTTGTAGAGGACATAGATGCCTTTAGAGAATTCACTTGTCATTTGAATCCTCTTCTAAAGGGATACAAATAAATCAAAGCAGAGTATTATTCATAAATACGTTACTATCGCCTTTTAATAATCAGTTCTAGGCATTTGGTATTTTTTTTTTTCTACCATCATAATAGCCCTCTAAAAGAGTTTGTGGTACCTAAAAAAAATTTAAAACCACTTTGTGTCATTAGAAAATCAGAAACCCACTGATTATTGTATGTTACATTTCTACCTTGCAAATTCACTAAATTTTCCTATGAATTCTACCAGTTTTTGATGGGATTTAGAAAGTTTTATATGCATAAGATTGAAGTTGTGTCATTTGCAAACAGGACAGGTTGACTTCCCTCATTCCAATTTGGATGACTTTTTTGTTTCTCTTGCCTAATTGCTCTGGCTAGCACTTCTAGTACT
>NW_016807001.1:32215-40627 GCF_001698545.2 Rhinopithecus bieti
TGGGAGACTTTAACACACCACTGTCAACATTAAACAGATCAATGAGACAGAAAATTAACAAGGATATCCAGGACTTGAACTTAGCTTTTTACCAAGCAGACCTAATAGACGTCTACAGAACTTTCCAGACCAAATCAACAGAATATACATTCTTCTCAACAACACATGGCACTTATTCTAAAATTGACAACATAATTGGAAGTAAAACACTCCTCGGCAAATAAAAAAGAACAGAAATTCTACCAAACAGTCTCCCAGACCACAGTGCAATCAAATTAGAACTCAGGATTAAGAAGCTCACTCAAAACCACACAACTACATGGAAACTGAACAACCTGCTCCTGAATGACTACTGGGTAAATAATTAAATCAAGGCAGAAATAAAAATGTTATTTGAAACCAATTATAACAAAAGCACAATGTACCAGAATCTCTGGGACACAGATAAAGCAGTGTTTAGAGGGAAATTAATTGCGCTAAATGCCCTTAGGAGAAAGCGGGAAAGATCTAAAATCAACATCCTAACATCACAATTAAAAGAACTACAGAAGCAAAAGCAAACAAACTCAAAAGCCAGCAGAAGACAAGAAACAACTAAGATCAGAGCAGAATTGAAGGAGATAGAGACACAAAAATCCCTTCAAAAAATCAATGAATCCAGGAGCTGGTTTTTTGAAAAGATTAACAAAGTAGATAGACCGCTAGCCAGACTAATAAAGAAGAAAAGAGAGAAGAACGAAATAGACACAATAAAAATGAAAAAGGGGAGATCACCACTTATCCCACAGATATAAAAAATACCATCAGAGAATACTATAAACACTTCTAGGCAAATAAACTAGAAAATCTAGAAGAAATGGATAAATTCCTGGACACATACACACTCCCAACTGTACACCAGAAAGAAGTCAAATTCCTGAATAGAAAAATAACAAGTTCTGAAATCAAGGCAGTCATTACCAACCATATAAAGCCCAGGACCAGACAGATTGACAGCCGAATTCTCCCAGAGATACAAAGAGGAGCTGGTGCCATTCCTTCTGAAACTATTCCAAGCAATAGAAAAAGAGGCACTCCTCCCTAACTCATTTTATGAGCCTAGCATCATCCTGATACCAAAACCTGCCAGAGACACAACAGAAACAACAACAACAACAAAAGAATTTCAGGTCAACTGAATTTCAGGCCATCCTGATGGAGATTGGTGCAAATATCCTCAATAAAATACTGGCAAAGCAAATCCAGCAGCATATCAAAAAGCTTATCCACCATGATCAAGTCGGTTTCACCCCTGAGATGCAAGGCTGGTTCAACATATGCAAATCAATAAATGTAATGTATCACATAAACAAAACCAATGACAAAAACCAAATGATTATCTCAATAGATGAAGAAAAGGCATTTGAGAAAATTCAACAATGCTTCATGCTAAAAACTCTCAATAAACTAGGTATTGATGGAACATATCTCAAAATAATATGAGCTACTTGTGACAAACCTACAGACAATATCATACTGAATGGGCAAAAGCTGGGAGAATTCCCTTTGCAAATCAGCACAAGACAAGGATGTCCTCTCTCACCAATCGTATTCAACACAGTATTGGAAGTTCTGGCCAGGGAAATAAGGCAAGACAAAGAAATAAAGAGTATTCAAATAAAAAGAGAGGAAATCAAATTGTCTCTGTTTGAAAATGATATGATTGTATATTTAGAAAACCCCATTGTCTCAGCCCAAAATCTCCTTAACCTGATAAGCAACTTCAGCAAAGTCTCAGGGTATGAAATCAATGTGTAAAAGTCACAAGCATTCCTATACACCAATAATAGTCAAACAGAGAGCCAAATCATAAGTGAGCTCCCATTTACAATTGCTACAAAGAGAATGAAATATCTAGGAATACAACTTAGAAGGGATGTGAAGGACCTTTTCAAGAAGAACTACAAACCACTGTTCAAGGAAATATGAGAGGACACAGACAAATGGAAAAATATTTCATGCTCATGGATAGGAAGAATCAATTTTGTGAAAATGGCCATCCTGCCCAAAGTAATTTGTAGATTCAATGCTATCACCATCGAGTTACCATTGACTTTCTTCACAGAATTAGAAAAAACTACTTTAAATTTCATATGGAGCCAGAAAAAGAGCCCATGTAGCCAAGACAATTCCAAGCAAAAAGAACAAAACTGGAGGCATCATGCTACCTTACTTCAAACTATACTACAAGGCTACAATAACGAAAAGAGCATGGTACTGGTATCAAAACTGATATATAGATGAATGGAATGGAACAGAGGCCTCAGAAATAACACCACACATCTACAACCATCTGGTCTTTGACAAACTTGACCAAAACAAGCAATGGGAAAATTATTCCCTATTTAATAAATGGTATTGGGAAAACTGGCTAGCCTTATGCTGAAAACTGAAACTGGACCCCTTGCTTATACATTATACAATGATTAACTCAAGATGGATTAAAGACTTAAGTGTAAGACCTAAAACCATAAAAACCCTAGAAGAGTACCTAGGCAATACCATTCAGGACATAGGCATGGGCAAATACTTCATTACTAAAACACCAAAAGCAATGGGAACAAAAGCCAAAATTAACAAATGGCATTGAATTAAACTAAAGAGCTTCTGCACAGCAAAACAAACTATCATCATAGTTGAACAGGCAACCTACAGAATGGGAGCAAATTTTGCAACCTATCCATCTGACAAAGGTCTAACATCCAGAACCTACAAGGAATTTAAGCAAATTTACAAGAAAACACACACACACACACACACACACACACACACACACACATAAAAAAAGTGGGCAAAGGATATGAACAGACACTTCTCAAAAGAAAACATTTATTCAGCCAACAAACATTTTTTAAAAGCTCATTATTACAGGTAATTAGGGAAATGCAAATCAAAACATAATAACACACCATCTCACTCCAGTTAGAAAGGCGATCATTAAAAAGTGAGGAAAAAACAGATGCTGGAGATGTGGACAAATAAGAATGATTTTACACTGTTGGTGGGAGTATAAATTCAATCATTGTGGAAGACAGTGTGGTGAATCCTCAAGAATCTAGAACCAGAAATACCATTTGACACAGCAATCCCATTATTAGTTATATACCCAAAAGATTGTAAATCATTTTCCTCTAAAGACACATGCACACATGCGTTTATTGCAGCACTGTTCACAATAGCAAAGATTGGAACCAACCCAATTGCCCATCAATGATACACTGGATAAAGAAAATGTGACGCATATACGCCATGGAATATTTTGCAGCCGTAAGAAAGGATGAGTTCATCTCATTTGGAAATTAATTCCAATCAGAGGCCACTAAAGGTTTGCATAAGATCCCTCCTCTAAAATGTACAAACCATATTTTAATCTATTTGTTATTATCAACTGGATATTTTTTCTGAAAGCATAATAAACATGTGCACTGATTGATATTATATTTATTCTGCCCCACCATGTATTACTTATATGCTTTTTTGTCTAAAAATCAATTTGTAGAAATCAAAGGCTGTGATGCAGTTAGGGATTTCATATACATTTTGGTAGTGGATGTCACCAGAGAGTATGAGGAAGATCTAGAGTGCCAGAGGAATGAAAGTATTGATATTATGTTCAGGCAGAAATGAGAAAGACTGAGACATTAAGGAAATAACAGCATTCATGTCTGAAATTTTTGAAGAGGCAGGAAAGCTTGGATGAGGCCGAATAGAATAAAAAGGTTATTATAATAATTTTCATTTTTTAACAGAAGCTAAGAGTCTGGGATATTTTAGAACAAGAAGAAAAAATTTGTTTGGAAAAAAAGGAATTAGAGAAAACAAAGATATATTGGGAAAATGTGGAAAAACCCAACACGTAAAGATAGACAATAGTATCTATGACAATTTTAAGATTTGATTAGAAATTTTGTGTGTAGTTTTACTAACTCTATACATGTGAAGATTGCCAAGAATTTCATCTGTGCCTTTTGGAAGTAATACTCTAATTATTTTGGGCCTGCAACTATTAATAAATATGTAGGATTCTAATGAAAATGCAACCAAAAGTACAGTAATGCTAGTAGAATATTTTACTGGTGAAATGCAAATATTTAACTTCTTAGGTTATAAGCAACCAAGTATCACATAACTACCTTGCTGGATAGCTTGCATTTACCCCTCTAAATTCACCCTCTTCATTTATCCAACTTGTTTTCTCCTATACAAAGCCTACCTAGATGGACTGTATCTGTGGAATCCCTTGCCTTCTGGCTTAAAATGGGCTTTCATCAATGGGAAACCCCAGTACAAGATTAGAAGGAGGAAAAAGACTGAAATCACAGTATTTATTTTCCTCAGCTTCTAACCTGCAGTCTCTTTGTTGGAAAACGAAGGCTATAAAGAAAGGTAGTATTACTAAGAAGGTTTTGATTTGGATGTCCCTGATAACTGATGATGTTGAACCACCTTTTCACGTGCTTATTCGCCATTTGTATATCTTTAAAGAAATGTCTGTTCAGGATCTTTGCCTTTTTAATAAAATTGAGTTCTTAAAAACAATTGCTGAGATATTCTAGATACAAGTCTCCATCAAATTTGTAAGTAATGTTTTATTCTGCATAATAATGGTTTGGTCAACAACAAATAACATATATGATTGTTATCTCACAATATTATAACGGAGCTAAAAAATTTCCTATTGCCTAGTGACACTGAAACCATCATAACATTGTAGCACAACACGTTACTCAAATATTTCTGGTGATGCAGGTGTAAACAATCCTAATGTGCTGCTAGTTGTATGAAAGTATAGTATATATGGTTACATTAAATATGCAATACTTGATCATGCTTAAAAATACTGTGTTATTGGTTTATGTATTTAGTACACTATAGTTATCACTAATTTAGAGTGTACTCCTTCTACTCATAAAAAAGTTAACTGTGAAAAGCTTTAAGCAGTTCATTAAGGAAGTATTCCAGAAGAAGGTATTCTTATCATAGCAGAGGACTCTTCAATACTGTTATTGCCTTAGAAGCCCTTCCAGTGGAATCAGATGTAGAGGTGGAAGACAATAATATTGATAATCCTGACCCTATGTAGCCTTAGGCTATTGTGGGCTTGTGTCTTAGTTTTGAAAAAAATGTTTAAAAGTAAGAAAAAAATAAATATAGAAAAAAGCTTATAAAATAAACATATAAAGAAATAAAATATTTTTGTACAGCTGTACAATGTGTTCTAAGTGTTATTACAAAAGAGACAAAAAGTTCAAAAAATTTATAAAGTAAAAAACGTTATAGTAAGCTAAACTTAAAATTATTGAAGAAAGAAAATATTGATATATAAATTTAGTGTAACCTAAGTATACAGTGTTCGGGAAGTCTACAGTAGTGTACAGTAATGTCCTAGATCTTCACATTCACTTTCCAGAAACACATTGACTTGCCCAAAGCAACTTACAGTCCTGCGACCTCCATTCATAGCATGTGCCCTACAGGTTCATCAATTTTTATCATTTATGCCATATTTTTAATATACCTTTTCTATGTTTAGATATGTTAGATACACACATACCAATCATTTTATTACAGTTTTCTGCAGTATTCAGTACAGTAACATGTTATATAAGTTTGTAGTATAAGAGCAATGGGCTATACTGAATAGCCTAAGTGTTTAGTAGACTATACTATCTAGGTTTGTACAAGTACGCTCTATGAACTTTGTGCAGCAATGAAATCAATTAACAATTCTTTTTCAGAACAAACTCCAATTGTTAAGTGATGCATGACTGTGTTTCTCCCATTCTGTGGGTTGTATTTTCACTTTCTTTTGTAATAGTGAAATGGGAGAAATTTTCCCTTATCCCCCTCACAGGGCATGTGATGGGGTGTGGCTCACTTATTTGGTTCCCTGCTGCTCCAACTCCTAGGAGGAGCATGCAGATGGGCAGGTCGTCGGACTCCGACCCCACAGCAGTGTCTAAGGTTGAGTGTTTACAGCTCCCGATGCTCCAATAGGCATGTGTTATAGTGTGCTCTTTCAACTTAGCCATCTGCAGGTGACTTGTGTTAATCAGCTCAATGAGACCCCTTTGCCTTATCACAAGCATAGAGGGTTTTCTGTATCCAGGGGTTCTTGCCTTAGTGCACTGGAAAAATTGGATCACATGTGGGTTTGGAGAATAAGTATAAAGATTTGTTGAGTGGTGGAAGTAGCTCTCAGCAGATGGACTGGAAGCCAGAAGGGGCATGGAGTGGGAAGGTGGTCTTCCCCTGGGGTTGGGCTCCTACTGTGGCTGGGCTCTCCTCCCAGTGCTCTCAGCGGAATTCTCCTTGGCGTCCACGTTATTCGGCCGTTGATGGCCTGCCTGCATCTGTTGGTGTGTTCCTCTCCACGTCCAGGTGCTGGTGTGTGTGCATCCACTTAAGGTCTCTGGCTTATATGGGCACAGGATGGGGCGTGTGGTGAGCCCAAAGACAACTTTTTGTTTGTGAAAACAAGAAAGCTTGTCCTCACTTAGGTCCGTGGGCACAGGCCTGAGGGTGGAGCCATTGTCAGGGACCTCGCCCTGTTCTACCCAGCATTTCCCTGCTCCCATCCTGTATCAATAGTATCCTAGTACCCTTTAAAACACAGCAAGTATTAATTTTCATGAAGTCCAATTTATTTTTCTTTTGTTACTTGTACTATTGGTGTCTTATTGAAGAATCCATTGCATTGCCATATCCAAGGTCACAAAGATATACCCTAAATTTTATTCTAAGAGTTTTATAATTTTAGTTCTTAGATTTTGGTCTTTGATTTATTTTGAGTTAATGTTGTGTGTCATGTGAGGTAAGGGTCCAGTTTAAATGTTTTTCATGTGTCTTTTTTTTTATTTTGAGATACTTATATTTGTACATATTTATAGCATGCATGTGAAATTTTGTCATATACATGGTATGTGTAATATTCAAATTAGAGTATTTAAGGTATCCATCACCAAAATATTTACCATTTATCTATATTGGTACATTTCAAGTCCTGTCTTCTAGCTATTTTATAAGTACAATACATTGTTGCTACCTGTAATCAACTTACTCTTCCTTCAAAGATTAGAACTTATTCCTTCCATTTAACTGTATGTTTGTACATATTGACTAGCCTCTTTTCAACACTCCCACTTATGTATCCTGCCTATCACAGATATCTACCATTCTACATTCTAAGTCAATGAGAACAGTTCTTCTTAGCTTTCACATAGGTATAAGAACATGCAATATCTGTCTTTCAGTGCCTGGCTTATTTCACTTAACATTATGACCTGCAGTTTCATCCATGTTGCTAAAAAGCAAGTGATTTAATTATTCTTTATAATCAAATGGTATTCTACTGTGTATGTATACCAAATTTTCTTCATCCATTCATTTGCTAATGAACACTTAGTTTTATCCCATATCTTTGCTATTGTCAATAGTGTTATAATAAACATAAGAGTTAATGTATCCCTTTCATATCTTCATTTATTTTCTTTTGGATAATTGCCTAGTAGTGAAATTGCTGGATTGATGGGTAGTTCTATATTCAGCTTTTTGATAAATCTCTGTACTGTTTTCCACAGTGGCTGTACTAATTTACTTTTTCACCAACAGTGTATAAGAGTTCCCTTTTATTCACATTCTTAACAACATCTGCTGCTCCTTGTATTTGTAGTAATAGACCTTCTGATTGGGAGAACATGTTATCACATTGTGGTTTTGATTTGCATTTCCCTCATGATTAGTAATGTTGAGCCATTTTTCATATACCTGTTGTCCATATGTATGTTGTCTTTCAGTAATTTATCATTCTGCCATTGTTTTTGCTTCCTGTTTCTGAAGATATCATTTCAGCCAAAAGTTACAGATTGGGTTCTGTCTGATATTTTCTGAGCAGGAATATGTCCTTTTAGTACCTCAGGAATTCAAAGCCTTCCATGGGACAGCTACTTTTTCAGGTATTTCTTTTACTTTGTTGGCCAGTTTCTTGTTTACCTGAACTGATACCATAGCCTCACACATCAGTGATAAAAAATAATTGCCACCAATTCTCTTGAACAAAACCTCTGGATATAGAGTGTTTCCCATGAGTGAGGACTAAATTAAATCAAACAACAACACCATGTGAATATAATTCCTCCAGAGAGCTTTAAGACAGGTCATATAGTGAGAAATGCTTTGGATATGGCTTTTTGGGGAGTTTCAAACCCAGTGTTTCCCTTCCAGTGACTGAAAGACCACCGTTTCTCATAGCTACTTGGTTGTGGGGCTGCTGCCTTACAAAGCTTAAAGAAACCTGAGAAAAAGGATAGTAGTAGATCAGTTTACAATGTTATGGCCAACCCTGCTCTTCTTACTGAGATTTAGCAGTTTTCC